>NW_019268564.1:1225252-1235130 GCF_002738365.1 Cucurbita moschata
TTTTTTTTTTTTTTTTTTTTTTTTTTTTTTTTTTTTTTTTTTTTTTTTTTGGTGTGCTAGTGTTTGAAGTATGGGTATGGAGCAAAACAATCACGATGCAGAGGAGGGGACTCTGGAGATTGGCATGGGTAGGTTTTTCAGTGGCTTATCCTTGCTTTCATTTGTCAATTTTTGGAGCTTTATTGTGAGAAATTGGATATAAGCTTGAGTTGCAGAATTCTTGGAACTTTTGTGCTGTGTAAATGATTTTTCGATTGGTTTTCATGTTGCAGAATATAGAACAGTCTCTGGTGTTGCTGGTCCATTGGTTATTCTGGACAAAGTCAAGGTTTGAATTCTTTCTTTTCAGTTCCTCTATTATATTCTATACAGGATCTCGTGACTGACTCTATTTCTCAAATTGCCAGGGACCTAAGTTTCAGGAGATTGTTAATATTCGTCTAGGAGATGGATCAACCAGGCGTGGTCAAGTCCTGGAAGTTGATGGAGAGAAAGCTGTTGTCCAGGTTATTTTCGTCATACGTTTTCTGTCTTAATTCCAGTTTCACTATCAGACTGGTTTGCGATCATGTTGATATGATCAATTCTTGCTACGTTTCTACTGAGATTGTACTGTCTCACTTTCTTTTATGTTGTTTATTCATGGAAAGCTGTTCATCTACTTATAATATTTTTATTTGAATTTTGCTGTTTTCAATTGCCAGGTTTTTGAAGGGACATCTGGAATTGATAACAAATATACAACTGTGCAATTTACCGGAGAGGTACAGACCCAATTAGAGTAAATGGCTAAAATCATCCTGCCAAATGAATTTATCCAATTCTCTCTGTTTTTGTCGTGAACTATCAGTCTTGTGTAAAGGGATTGAATAGAGAACATATTGCCAAGAGACTTGTATAAAGGAAAGATCATGCGTGGTTAATCAGTGAAGCCCATTAAAGGACTATAGATTGGTTCAACTGCATAGCTTTTCGATGTCCAAGGTTTTGTTCCAAAGTGTACCTAAATTGGTATCTAGGAAAACGTTGTTCTATTTACATTTTGTAATGGCACCATCGTTACGTGTATACATGTTTGCTTGGACATTTAATTTTTGGAAATTCTGCTGCCAGACACTGGAACATTAATACTGAAATTGATAATGTTATAGAAGAGATTCTTGGATATATCTTCTTCTTCTTTTTTTCATTCATTGCGGTCTTTGATAATCGGACCTTGTTCGCCACTTGATTTTATGGCTCATCACTTCTGTTCTATGTCATATTTACAGGTTTTGAAAACTCCAGTTTCCTTGGACATGCTTGGGCGAATTTTTAATGGTTCTGGAAAACCCATTGATAATGGTCCTCCTATCCTGCCCGAGGCTTACTTGGATATTTCTGGTGTGATGTTAGAATCTAGAGAAATCATTTTCCTTCTTTTTCCATTTTCATAAATTCACAATTTATTATATTTTATTTTCCTCATGTGCTATTCTTCTTCCTTAGGGAGTTCTATAAACCCTAGTGAAAGAACTTATCCCGAAGAGATGATACAGACGGGGATTTCTACAATTGATGTCATGAATTCCATTGCTAGAGGACAAAAGATCCCACTTTTCTCAGCTGCGGGTCTTCCTCACAATGAAATTGCTGCCCAGATATGTCGTCAGGCTGGCTTGGTAAAGCGGTTGGAGAAATCTAAAGATCTTCTTGAGGTACAGACTATAGCCGTATAATTTTGCAGGCATGCGTTTATTTTATGTTTTTCTTTCTCAATGAGTTGGTTTGGAAAATGGCATCCACTTTGAAATTTTTATTATTTACTTTTTTAATAATGTGTACAACAATCAATAATTTTCTAATAATCTAGAAATATAATGAATTTGATCGTCAAGTTTGAAGAAGTTTTTCATTGAATTAAGAATGAATATAATCTCCAAGCTTTTCAAGTCAAATTTGCAATTGCATGCGAGTTACTGCAATACTGAAATATATGCGAACTGGGTAATTGGTCATTGGTTCTCAGCAGCAGTTCCTTGGCTTGTTAATTTTATAACGTTGATGCTTGTTATAGTGGTTAGTATTTTTTTATATTTATATAATATAAATGAAATAAACACAAGTTTTTGATTTACAGGGTGGTGAAGAGGACAACTTTGCCATTGTTTTTGCCGCTATGGGTGTTAACATGGAGACTGCTCAATTTTTTAAACGTGATTTTGAGGAAAATGGTTCAATGGAGAGAGTGACCCTATTTCTGAACCTGGTACTTTTTTTCTACATCAATTAATGAATCTTTGTTACGATTATTTATTCTTAAATATGGAGGCCGTGCTGTTCTACAGGCTAATGATCCTACAATTGAGCGTATTATCACTCCTCGTATCGCTCTTACCACTGCTGAATATTTGGCTTATGAATGTGGGAAGCATGTTCTCGTCATACTGACAGATATGAGTTCTTATGCTGATGCCCTTCGAGAGGTAATGCAATGATGTATTTAATTTTTAGTTTGCAAAACCAAATGCAATAAGAAATACAGGACATGTCCTAGATGATAGCGGATCTTTTTTAATTTTATTTAATATTGGAATTCGGCTGAGCTATATCTTATCTTTTAGTACTACAGTTCTTTTCCCCCTTAAAAGATTGTTTTCAGTTGATGACAACTTTTTTTTAACTAACTGATATACAATCAATGGAGTTCTTTTAGTGAAGAAACTTGATATCTCAGTTAATTTAGTTTACCCTTTTTGCTTCTCAAGTTAATTTACCAAGCATTTAAATCTGTTAAATTTATTAAAAGATCACTTCTAAGAGTTTCAAAATAATTCAAAATTCATGCAGAATTCTAGTAGTTTTGATTGGGAGCGTTTAAGATCTGCCAAGAAGGGGAATTAGAAGAAAATAGTTCAAAAGACAAATATATAATTGACTTCTTTTGCAGGTGTCTGCTGCACGAGAGGAAGTACCTGGAAGGCGTGGATACCCTGGTTATATGTATACTGATCTTGCTACAATCTATGAGCGAGCTGGACGTATTGAAGGACGTAAAGGATCCATCACTCAAATCCCAATCCTAACCATGCCAAACGATGGTAATGCTTTCTCAAGCTATATTTATTGTCGTATTAAGTAAATATTTTTGTACTTTTGGCGTTTTAATTGATTGTCTTGGCGTTTTGGGGTGATCAGATATTACACATCCTACTCCCGATCTTACTGGCTATATTACTGAGGGACAGATTTACATCGATAGGCAGCTCTATAACAGACAGGTGAGTTTATGGAGCTTGGGGATTTATTTATATTAACGTTTTTACTCGATGCAATTTAAAAAATAATCAACCATTAGATGCTCTTGTAGATACTCGTTAGCGAAAGCATTCCATATCTATCTGTCTAGTTGTATAGCTGAGTGTACTACATTTTTCTAATTTTAAAGTAATCCATCCATCATTTGGCTGGGCCATTCTTTTTAAGAAACTAACAGTAACATACTGCCTCAATTTTGATAAGTTGTCAGTCAATTCATGAAATGTTATCCCCAAATGGAAAAATACTCTACTTGTCTGCTGGCTGCCAGAAATATGAAGTTACTTTTTCATGATCTTGGAATTTATGATCATAGTCTATGAAAGATAATTGTTACTCCATTTTACTTCGAAACTGAAATTATCTTCTTGGCTTGGCCAGATATACCCACCAATTAATGTCCTTCCTTCATTGTCTCGTCTTATGAAGGTAATTTTTCTTGCACAATGTTTCTTTTATGGTAGTTTAGAAGCATAGACAAATTCATTATGTACTCTAAAACTTTCTTCTGTCCCTGCAGAGTGCTATTGGTGAGGGAATGACCCGTAGGGATCATGCTGATGTATCCAACCAGGTTAGCTTTCTTTGTAATAGTTTTACATTCCATCTTTGAGCTAGTAATAAAGGCGATCCGACTTAAATTATCCATGCTCGGGGAAAACGCACAGCTCTATGCAAATTATGCAATTGGAAAGGATGTTCAGGCAATGAAAGCCGTGGTCGGAGAAGAAGCGCTCTCTTCTGAGGATCTGGTAATCTATCTTTCTTTCATTTTCCCATGAGGAATTGTTTTACAATGAAAAATTCCATCTCACAAGGAACTAACAATGCGTTCTGGAAACAGCTCTATTTAGAGTTTTTGGACAAATTTGAGAGGAAGTTTGTGAGTCAAGGAGCTTACGACACTCGAAACATTTTCCAATCGCTCGATCTGGCATGGACACTGCTTCGTATTTTCCCTCGTGAACTTCTCCACCGTATACCTGCAAAGACTCTTGATCAGTTTTACAGCCGAGAATCTGCAAATTGATGAACCAAAGCTCTTATATATACCGTAAGACGCTCCGCATAGATAGACCGTAATGAGCTTTGAGAAATCTTATTTTCATTCCCTTCGTTCTCTCTCCATATTGCATAAATTCAGAGTGAAAAGAATAAAAAAGTTGTGTTTCCATCTCATTGTCACAGTTGAGCCTCTCTTTCCAAGCAAAAGTCAGTCAGAATGGGAACAACATTCTTTTAGCAATCACATCGACCTCTTCTTCCAGTTTCTGTATTATGTTTAATTATTTTTGTTGGATTGTTGCATCAGCTCAACAACTAATAGGGCATCATCTAAATTCTAGAAAGGCCCTAATCCAATTCCTGTTCTTGTCTATTTATTGTGTAAGTTGATATTACATCGTGTATTTTCAACAGTTTTGAGAATTTCTGAGGAATTCAGTTTGATGTTATTATGAATAAGCTCAGTTTGTTGTGTTCTAATTTGCATTTATTGTATTCTAAGTGTTACAGCTTTATAACTCTATAGATATTATTCTATTCTTTTGCTAGATCTTTTACTTCTAGCTGATATGGTTCTTTTTGGGCTGTCCCTTTCCGGCTTCCTCTTAGAATTTTAAAATGCATATACTAGGGAGATGTTTTCACACCGTTGTAAAGAATATTTTGTTCATATCTCACAATCAACTAGCCTAACATCCTCATCGACACTCGTTTCCCTCCAATTGATATGGGATCTCACAATCCACCCCCCTTAGAGATCTAGCAAGCCCCTTGGAGATCTAGCAAGGATGTGGGATCCCACAATCCACCCTCTCAGGGTTCCGCATCCCTTCTAGCACACTGAGCTCTAGCTTTGATACCATTTGTAAACACCCAAACCCAACCATTTGTAAACGCCTAAACATCTCTAGCAAGGATGTGGGATCCCACAATCCACCTCCTTAGGGGTTCAACATCCCTTCTAGCACACTGAGCGCTCTGGCTCTGATACCATTTGTAAACACCCCAACCCAACCATTTGTAAACGCCCAAACCCACTGCTAACAAATATTGTCCTCTTTGAGTTTTTCCTTTTGGACTTTTCAATATCCGAGAGAAATTGCATTTTCTACCTGCAATTCTTATGAGAATAGTTTTGGAAAAAAAAAAAAAAAAAAAAAAAATCCTTCGACAATAATAATTTTACAAAAGTTATAACAAAAAAACATGTTTATAAAGAATCTTACATCACTACCTCTAAAACCCAAAAAAAGGTCACAGCCACAGAGAGATAAGATGTGACCAAGTCTATGATGAATATATATGGGAAAGAACTGGAATGGCAAAATTTCTTCATCATTTCCTTCAGAATAAAGTAAGGTAAATAACAAATTTAGAATCAAAGTTCATCCTGCTTTTGATGATCTCACCACAGATGGGAGTACAACTGAATCAAGGTTTCCAGGGTAAGTAGTCCACAAACCTAATCCTCCCTTCGTCTCTATCAAACTCGTCGACGGGTTACGCTTCTTCCATTGTTTATACTCTTTCATGCTGCTCATCTTCCCCTTAAGTTGATCCCAATCTTTAACCCACTCTATCAGAGAAGAGTGCTCTCTCGTATGTGGGTGCAAAATAAAAAGCGAGTAATACTCACAATTCGGAAACATGAAATACTTGAAAGAATCGCCTAGCCTGTATACCACGTACCCGAAACTCAGTTGGTCTCTTGGTGTGAACATGTGAACTTCGTTGAACCATAGGCAGCTAAACAAATTACTCATTGCTGTATGTTCCCTTATAATAATGGCTCCCTCTGGAACATCTGCATTTTTGAAAATTTGGATCAGGACAACATTTTTGTGGACACACACTATAATAGTCCAAGACCACGCTAGCAAATATTGTCCACTTTGGCTCATTACGTATCCTTGTTAGCCTCACGGTTTTAAAACGCTTCTACTACAGAAAGGTTTCCACACCCTTATAAGGAATGATTCATTCTCCTCTCCAACTGATGTGGGATCTCATAATCCAACTCCCTTGGGCCCAGCATCCTCGCAGGCACACCGCCCGGTGACTAGCTCTGTTACCATTTGTAACAGTCGAAGTTCACCGCCCCCTAACAGACGCGTATTAAAATCGTGAGGCTGATGACAATACGTAACAGGCCAAGGCGGACAGTTATCTGCTAGCGATGGATTTGGGCTGCTACACACACAAAGGTTGTGCAGAAAGCATGAACACAAGAGCACACAAAGATTGTGTAGAAAGCATGAACACGAGCACACAAAAAAAAGGTTCACCGATAAAAATACCCACAACTAATCACAAAAACAGGTTTCAATCCAAGAGAATGATGCCAAGTTGATAATTACAAGAAATCTGATTCACGGACACCCACAAGTACGAGTTATACTAAATTACCTAGGCTTATCACCAGACCTCTAACCACTCTAAAGATTCTACTGTTCTTCTCAAGCCAAATTCCGCTAAGATAGCGAAAAAACGAGCCTTCCACAGGACTCTTCCTCTCTATGTCGAATTTCTAATTTCACATATTACAGACAAAATAGTCCTAAGAGAACCAAATGACTTCAAAGCAAAAATAGTAATAATAATAATAATAATGAAATCTGGTAAGGATGGCCATGACTTACCACTGACAGTTTTCTTCTCTGGACTCCATGGTTCCATTCCTTCATAACGGTATATTTTCATGTGAAGGTCAATAAGAGGACGAGCATATCGCTTCCTTCGCTTATTGGAATCAGCCTCTTCATAGATACTACGATGATGCTTATGTTGCGCAATGGCAAAGGTATGATTCCCACGCCACAAGTATCTGCAGTGGGCATGAAAAGTAAATTACGAAGAACGCTTACAGATCAGAGGAAGTGTTTGGAGAAGTTCCATCATCCTTATCTCAAACGGATTTCTGGAATGAATTAACATGTTTCACACTCCTGCTTATAAAGCAATAAAGACTCCCCTTACAGACAGTAACCAGAAAGAAATTGGATTCACCCAGTTATGATAATTTAACACAAACGATACCCTTTTGGCTTTGCTGTAAATTGTAAGCATGTCAAATGATATCTTAATGGAAATGAATGTAAATTAAAATAATAGAATGTGGGGAATCACAACGCTAAATTTTCATAAAAACAATACCTTTCTAGAATGAGCAAAGGGTCAACTATCAGCTCCATTTTACCATCAATCCAGATACTATACTGTGCTTGAGGGAACAATCGATGAGTTATTATCTTCGGAACCTTTCCATTTCTTCGTGGCTCATCATAGGGTGGATGCTTCAGTAGAATGAGGCGCCAAATACCAACCCATTTTCCTCCATCGTTATCCACCTCAATGGTAACATTCTCTCTTATAAATTGCATAGAAATCTCATCCACCACCATAAGGAAGCAGAATAGATCTTTAGAGCGAACACTTATATTTGAAGGCTGTTGAGGAACATCATATCCATCAAAAATTCCAGAGGCAACCACAAACCTACACTTCTTGACATACTTGATATCAGCAGCAACCATTTCAGCCCCACCATTTCGCATAAAACCGCAATGCACCTGATTTAGAAACACAAGTAGTGACCAACTAATCTTACAATCAATAAAGGAAACTCCAAGGAAAGCAATGAAGCTAACAGGATGAGGATACAAACACAATACACATTCTCTCCCACCTTCATGGTTGGCTTTAGTTTAAAGCTTTCCTCTCTTTGAGTCCAGTTCTGGTGTCCTCCAAACAGCGGGGATGTTTGAGATCCATTTAACGAGTACTCATCTTCGGTGATGTAGACAAGTTTTTTGACAATTTCATCTCGAGTTCTTCCTTTCGGAATGACTACTCTATCAGCTTCATCCACTAAGGGAATCGAACAACCTAAGTATATATATCAATATAAATATCAGTACCTAAACACTAAGTTTTCTCCACTTTATTTTGATATGACAACGAAAACCCAAGTTCTAAACAGACACGAAAAACCGATTGCACAATCTTACGGTGTTGTGCCTTCACCATGAATCCCATTGAGTCCAAGATTGTGAAAACTTTACTATCTTTATTACACATAGCTGTATTTCAAGAAACAAAAAATCATATTAAGCATCAAATCACAAAATATTTGATCTTGAAACAAGGCTCAAACCACCAAGGACATAAATAGTTATCAAAATACCGGAGAAAAAAGTGATGGAAGAATGGCAAGACCAAACATGAAAGAGGGAGGCAATGAGAATCAGCAACATCCATAAAATTCCACCCACAAGAAATAATCGAATAAACCCCTTCTTCCAAAAAATCTTCATTGGGTAATCCGCAGGCAACTTTCCAGGAGAAATTAAACCTCCTTCAACATCTGCAATCACCACAACCAAACATTTTCATTTTTCTTGAACAGTTGATCCAAGAGAGAATATCCAAAATCCAAGAAACAAATATCTTAATCTTCATCAGAACTCAGATAACATAACCGACGGATGGAATTGCGTAAAAATGCAGCAGAATGAGACCAAACATTTTGAAATTACCTTTAGGGTGCAGATTTTGAATATTACGATCTCCTCTACGGTTCACCCGCGAAGAAAACGATCTCTGGAATTCGCTTTCCATAATTACAATCTCAACTTCTCATTTATACGACAATAAGACAAGCAAGAAAATAAAAACAAATCCACATTTAAATTTGGCGTCCTCAGAATGAAGATCTCTCCGCTAGCCCAACCTTCCGTTTCAATCTCTTATACGCAAACTGTTACCAGACGATTCTGAAAATTAAAAACACAACAACGGAAGAAAGCTCAGATCTGCGGAACACGTGGAATCAACAGAAAGTGATACAGAAGCTGAAATTGAAGCGGCAAGTGTCGGCATCTGAAATCTGAAGCACGGAAATGAAGTATGAATTTGAAGAAAACAATACACAATACTCCGAGATGGAATTTCGAGGGCTCTATCAGGAATCAATTGCCAGTAGTGAAATTTGTTTCGCCTTTCCTTGGCCTTGCCTCATCACTGTATGAACATTTGCCCGGATTTTGATGAACAATTGCTCGTAAAATGGATGAAGATACTTCCGGGATCTGATGACTCGAGTTAAAATTACAAGCTTCGTCTATCTTTTTTTTAAAAAAAAAAATAATAAATAAATAAATAAACCATACATCCCTACCAAAATTAATTTATGAGTTTTTTAATTATCAAATCATATAGTTTAATAATAAAAAAAAACGATATAAACAAATTTCTAATTTTCTTCAAATAAAAAAAAAATTAAATTTGTGATTTATTCTAAAATTAGAACTAATAACTTCTTTTATTTGAGTTTTTTCATTATTAAATTTGTTGTATAATTTTTTTTTACCAATATACTCCCTTAAAATAATGGGCTCATTTGTGCCTAGTTAATAAAAAATGGCCTGAAAAAAAAATATTATTGTGACTTTTTTTTTTTTATTGAAAAGATGTGCTGAGTAGATAAATCAGATTTTTCACCCGATGTTTTTTAAGTGATTTATTGAATTTTTAGTTTGAGTACGTGATTTTTTTTTTTTTTTTTTTTTTTTAAAAAT
>NW_019268564.1:1235491-1257848 GCF_002738365.1 Cucurbita moschata
TTTTTTTTTTTTTTTTTTTTTGTTAAAAAATGTAGAGAGTTTTTGGAAGGGTGTAAAAACTTTTTCCTAAAAGACCATTTTAAAGTTTGGAGGAAGTCGGAAAGGAAAAGCTCAAATAAGAAGTCCAAATAGGACCAAATGTGCGAGGCCGTTACATTATCGGATTTTGACCTCACTACTATTCATTTGAAAAATATTAATAATTTTAGTGTCAGAAAATTCCAGTATAAAAATGGTCAATGATACCCTTTAAAGAGAGGAAAATGACTTGAGAATGACCTGAATCTTGGTCTTCAAACTTCTATGTCCAAATTGAGTTCCTATTTGACATATACAACAGTATAATATATAGGCTGAATTAAAAATTGCAATATTACACGTAAATGTTTCAAAACTACTTTTAGAGTTGAAAAAAATTTAAAATCGACATGTCTAAAACATCATTCTTACAAACATAATTCAAACAAGTAATTGTCTTATTCACTACAATGTCGTTTCTCATATCCAATATTCTAAAGGATTTCTACTCTAACAGTAATTTTGAAATGGTTACGAAAGATCAAAGAGTAAATTGTAATTTTTGAAAGAAGATGCTTTTGAAACGCACAAAGGAGTATTTTTTATAATTTAGCCTAACAAATAATGGTTCCATGGTTCTTGTACAGATGAGTCCAGAATGTACATACTCCATGAGCACAGGGCATTTACCTCATTGTGTTGGGAATATATCGTCGTTGCTTCCATCTTCTTCCATGTCCAGATATTTGAAGTTGACATCGCCCCACCCATTACTCCCATAGTTAAAACTCGGGTTGACGTAGCATTTCAGCTCATGAAACAGGTTTAAGTTGTCCACAAGCTTGTGGTATGCACTGCATCCACAACACTGCAACAACAAAACAAAAGATTAAGATGATCAGTTTTGTGTCAGTTTGTAATAAAATTGTTTACCCGCAAATTTAAATTAGATTTGTCTACTCAAGCTTGCTTTAGGCAACACACTTTATTGGACCTAACAACTAAGATAGAATAGCTGCAAGAATATCAGCCAATTACATGCAGAAGTCTCACTAGGTTGCTAGCTGAATTCAAAGATCATGTGTGAGATCCCACGTTAGTCGGGGAGGGGAATGAAACATTCTTTATAAGGGTGTGCAAACCTCTCCATGGAAAACGTGTTTTAGCAGTGGACTTAAGCCATTACAGATGATATAAGGGGGTGGACACGAGGCCGTGTGCCAACAAGGACACTGGGCCTCAAAAAGGATGGATTGGGGAGTCCCAATCTATCGATTGGAGAAGGGAACGAGTGCTAACGAGGACGTTGGGCCCAGAAGGGAGATGGATTGTGGAATCTCACATTGGTTGAAGAGGGGAACAAAGTATTTTTTATTTTTTATATGAGTGTGGAAACCTCTCCCTAGCAGACGCGTTCCAAAAACCTAGAAGGGAAAATCCAAATAAGACAATATCTTGTTAGCGGTGGGCTTAGGCCATTTCTTTGACATCAATTCTTCCCCCAATATTGCTGAAACCATTTCAATAGAAAACCGAACAAAAAAATGGTAACTGTATTCTTCTACTCTGCCAACTCAATATATGCGCTTACATCGAATATTCCATAAGTGTTGTGAAATCTTACCTGCACAAACACAGTGCCATCGGTATAAGCATGGGGGTTAATAGCCCGTGTTGTACGTTGCCCACAAATGTTACAAGTAAAAGCCACAAGCATTCTACGACGAGGAGATTTCGTGAATAGGGACCAAGGGAAAGTGGAGACATTCCCTGTGCCTGATTTGGCCTCCAGCCCAGCCGGAGATGAGGGGCCTTCCATACCAGACCCTGTCGTCCACCCTCTTCCCGTGGCTGCACTAAGCACCACTCCCATTGCAATATCCTAATGCAGAAAGAACAATAATCTGGAAAACTTTACTGGAAGCTTCAATAAGATCGAATGGCAAACAAAAAGACCATACATCTAATTTTCAATAAGTGAGCATCATTAATGTTGAAACGCTACTTGGGCTACCGATTATTGATAATCCTCCCGACACTGTTATATGAATAGGATTCAAGCCAACCAATGGCACCTATATAAAGGTTCATGAACTCTCTTATTCCATAAATTATCTTTCTTCTTACAGAAATTTAATTAAGAAATTCGATCTAGTTTTTTTTTTTTTTTCTTTTTTTCTTTTTTGGAAGAAGAATGAGTCCGAAAGCACGAGATCAAAAGAAATAGCTGTATGTATTATATGTTAGATGATGAAAGTCTCACATCGGCTAATTTAGGGAATAATCATGGGTTTGTAAACAAAGAATACTCTCTCCATTGGAATGAGGCCTTTTGGGGAAGCCCAAAGAAAACCACGCGAGCTTATGCTCAAAGTGGACAATATCATACCATTGTGGAGAGTCGTGTTCGTCTAACATTATACAATATACTTCATCTCGTCGAAAACTCTAAATAGCATGAATTCTACTCATCTCACATTTGCAGAAACCGAAGGAAAAGAGCATTCAATTAAAAATGATATTAACCAAAATACAGAGAGGATACCTTTGAAAGAGGGGAAAGGGAGAGATGATGTTTACTGAGGATTGGAAGGTTCCTGATATTCTTCGAGTCAGACTGACAATCAGATTCGTTCTCGTTGCCTAAGAACTCATTCGAAGGCTTAGACAGGCAACTCAAAATAAGAACAACACAATAAATAGCTTCGAAGACCAATCAAAATCAACAATAAGCAGGATCGTTCCACAAGCACAAGCAGCCGCTTCGACAACACAACACTTACAGTTCTTCAAAATTATTAATCAAGAAAAGACGCAAACAGATAGAATAAACAAAAACTCGAAAACAATTCGGAGATAAATACCTTTGGAGGCGTGCGGAACTTGAAAAGATCTCAGAGGAAGCATCCTATTGGGAGAAGATATAGGAAAAGAGGAAGAAGAAGAGACAATCGCTGCAGAAGAAGCGTTGATCAGAGACTCCATAGCCAGGGAATCGAAAGCTGGAGCGGAGAGAAGCGAATCGCAGAGGAGAAGCCTCCGTAGGACAGCTTGAGAATCAAAATATCGCGGGTAAGCGCGCAGAGCTGTTAAGGACACGAAGGATTTATAGCCAATGTGGGCTCAAATTTCCGGCAATCGGCCCATTACGGTTCTAAAGTGTTCACTTGTATACTTCATAGTATTGTCTCTCATCTATATATAAACGATGATAGCTTCCTTGTCTAGTCGGGTGTACGCGGCCGGATCGTTCTTCTCGGTTGCATCATGACATTCTTCTATATTGGCCCATATGTAGCTCGATGACGCCTCTTGAGGGTCGTAGCTTTGCTTGTCTCGACGTGAATGTCACAACCTACTCTCTTTATAAATGTCAGTGACATTCTTCCTCACTTACATTAGTCATCGTTCTCGATGATTTTTCCAGGCACAGAAAATGAACCATTAAACTATAGATATACACTAAAGTTTGTTCGGTTAGTTGTTCGATTGTTTTCATTGAATTTCATTAGATTTTTTAGAATCAATATGATCAAATAAATTAAGAAACTATGATTGAGAAATTTCTACCAGATACGAGAAAAATAAAAAACTATGGTTGAACTATGCTTCTAAAAGTTTAGAATGGACGTCCACGATACAACGATCACGTTGAATCTTTCTTCAAATTCTTCACAAACACCTACACTGTAGAGACGATTTTAGAGGCCGTTGTTAAAACAATATGATCGATAAATTTCTCCATACTTTTAAAAGTTTAGAATCGACGTCCACGAATCCACCCGACTATACCCGGTTTCCTTTTGAATATTATTCTTCTCCATCCTCGTTCTCACTTCAGCAGCATCATTCCATCGTCCCACATCAGCATACATGTTATATAGCAGCACGTAAGGAGCTGCGCTTTCTGGTTCGAGTTTCATCAAGGCTTCAGCCGCGACACGAGCCATTTCAACATTGTTGTGCACCCTACAAGCACCAAGTAAAGCACCCCACACCGCTTTATCTGGTTTACAAGGCATGTTATTGATCAAACTCATTGCTTCTTCAAGCTGCCCGTGTCGACCGATGATATCGACAAGGACAGCATAGTGTTCAACTCGTGGTTCGATACCGTGAGCGTTAACCATGGAGTTGAACTCCCTCCTACCTTCCTCAATCAATCCAACATGAGCACAAGCATTCAGAACAGAAATGAATGTGATATAAGAAGGCTGCACATTACATTGCTTCATCAAGTCAAAAAGTTGAAGAGCCTCTGTTGCAAAGCCATGAGAGGCATACGCGCCAATCATCGCGTTCCAAGAAATGACATCTCTCTGAAGGTTCATTTCGTCGAAAACGGTTCGTGCCTCGACGATTGCTCCACATCTCGAGTACATGGTAACAAGAGAGTTGTTTATAGGCAAATCTGCAATAAATGCTTTTGTAATCAACTGATGAATCTGAGTTCCTAAAGCCAGATCAACCAAACCAGCGCAAGCACTGATAATTGATGATAAAGTATGTCTATCTGGTTTCTTACCCTCAAATTGCATCTGCAAAAAGATGTTAATGGCTCCTTTATAATCTTCATTTTTCTCATACCCAGATATCATGGAATTCCATGAGACAAGGCTTTTCTCTGGCATCCTAATGAACAAATCATGAGCTAGTTTCAAATTACCTATCTCAGCGAACCCCGAAATCATCATATTCCAAGAAAGGGTATCGGGATTCGACATTCTACCAAACAGATTCGAGGCCTCTTTCATATCCAAGATCTGAATGTAGCCACTGATCATAGTGTTCCATGAAAAAGTATCTCGCTCGACCATTTTGTCGAAGAGTTCTCGAGCAGAGACTATGTCACCAGCTCTCACATAGCTCATAATCATAGAGTTCCATGATACCACATTCTTCCCAAAGCTTCCATTTTCGTCTTCCTGTCGATTAGGGATGCAATCGAACAGTTTTCGGGCTTCTTGGATCATTCCTTTCTGACCATATCCAGCAATTAAAGTGTTATAAGCATGAACTAAATTCCCTCTACCATCACTCCCACCATATTGAAGCAAAATCCTTTCAGCTTCAACCAGTTTCTCATTCTGAATCAGACCAGAAACCAATGCACTAAGAGAAGCGGAGTCTCGTTCGGGCATCATCTTGAAGAACTCAATAGCTTTCTCCACATAACCATTCATTAAATAACCAGAAACCATGGCATTCCATGAGACAACATTACGCTCAGGCATGTACTTGAAAAGCTCTTCTGCTTCTTCCATCATCCCATTCTTGGCATACCCACTAACCATTGTGTTCCATGAAACACAATCTCTTTGTGGCATTTTATCAAATAGGTTTCGTCCACTCTCAATGTACCTTCCACCACAAGATATATAACCTGATAACATCAAGTTCCATGACACAATGTCTCTGTGAGGCATTTCATCGAACAACTGTCGTGCTTTTGTCATCTCTCTTCTTTTCACATACCCAGTGATCATCGTATTCCAAGTGATCGTATTCCGATGCTTAATGCTATCAAACAATTTTCTCGCTTCAATTATTTGACCTGTTCGAATCAAATAAGACATCCTCTTGTTCAGGGAATAGAATTCCGGAGCTTGAAAAGAAGAGAAACAGCTCTGTTTCAACTGAAAAGAAATGTTGAATGTAGTTGGACGACGGCGAACATACCGCTGAGCATTGAAGATTGTTAAAGCAGCTGTGTGAAAGGTCTTGGTTGACCAAATTCTCCGGCGAATCATCACCAAATTGGGCATGGAATGAACCAGTTGATTGTTTACTTGGCATTTGGAGAAGAAAGGAAATGTAGATTTGTTCTGTTTCTGCGTGAGGTTCGATTAAACGAAAGGACGGTGTTTGAAATTCTCTGATGATGCAAATTTGTAGGTTATATTTTAATTTTTAAATTATTTTCATTTCAATCTTTTATTATTATTATTATTTATTTATAATTTCAACCATTCTACTTTATTTAAATTTTTGGTTGAATTAAAATTTTAACTTTGAAATAATTTTTAAGAACTTTCTAAAAAATTATAAATAAATAAAAAAAAAAACTAGTTTTGTATTTGATAAACCTATAAATTGAAAATTAATTAATAATTTTTAGATTTTTTATTTTATATAAAAAAATTATTGACCTAACAAATAAATTTTAAAATTCATCATAAATTTTAAAATTCTATAAGCCCAATTTAGGAAAAAAAAAAAAACAAATTCTCTTTCTTGCGATATTTTTATTTAGTTTTCTATTATTTCCCTTTTTGAATCGAGTTCTGCCCTAGAAAGATCCAATTTTTTTAGAGTTAAATTTAAAAACTTAGTGGATAATTTTGATCTTATTGAACGGGTGAAGCTATATTCTAAATTCACAAATTTATAACCGTCCTACTGAATATTAAAATTGTTATTGGTCATCTCTCTATATTTTAGAAATAAAATCATTTTGCATAGAAATTATTTGTGATGTCCCACATTGGTGGGGTGGGGAAGAAAACAAACCACCATTTTCAAGGGTGTGGAAACTGAAGCTCAGGAAAAGTACAGAAAGGACAATATCTGCTAGTGATGGATCTGAGCCGTTACAAATGGTATCAAAGCCAGACACCGAATTATGTGTCAACCTTCTCACTGTTCCCCAAATAGGGGATAGACACGATGCGGTGTGCCAGTAAGGACACTGGGCCCCAAAAGGAGTGGGTTTGGAAGCGGTCCCACATCGATGGGAGGAAGGAAAGAGTGCTAACGAGGACACTGGCCCCAAAGAGGGGTAGATTGTGATGTTCCACATTGGTTGGGAAGGAGAACGAACCACCATTTACAATGATGTGGAAACCTTCCCCTAGCAGACGCGTTTTAAAACTTTGAGGGGAAGCCCGAAAGGGAAAACCCAAAGAGAACAATATCTACTAGTGGTGGATCTGGGTCGTTACAACTAAGCCCTATAAATTAGCGAAATCTCGCTTCATACTCTATAAGCTTGGAGAGTTTTCACCGAGTTTCCAACCCTAAATATTTTAGGAAACTTCACTCAAATATTTGAAGAGCTTCTTCCCATGAATATTGTACACAAAATTATCAAGAACTATGGTAGTGGTCAGTTTGCTAGCACTGATTTAGGTTGATATACAAAAGATGTAACCCTCTCCCATGATAACAAGCAAAATGGAAATTGAAATATACAATCAAAAATCAAGCACAATAAGCTCAAAAGGCCATTCATGCAACTCATTACACAAAGACAGCATATAAAATCAGCCAAAATGTGTAAAGTCAGTTGTAATGGACCTTTGAGCTTTGAGGGTAATAATAGCAAATGGCTGCCTTGAGAAATCATGAACTTGAATGAGAGATTTTACCCGAATCCTTTACAGAGTGCTTGCTTCATTGTTAGTCTCTAATACACCCATTAATCAGAAAGCCTGTGGAATGATAATCAGTGAAGATTAGTTAGATTGAGCCAAAATTAGCAGGTCCATCATCTAGCTTAATACAAGGTTTTTTTTCTTTTATTCATGGGTACCTCAACTACCTCAACTATTCTAACGAGACAAGTGTCTGATCCTACCAGATTTGATTGGTAAGGTAATTCGTAAGATTTAGATCTAAAGTAGGTAGTCTTTGGAACTCAATCCCTTGAGCTTTTTATTAATTACGACTCTTATTGACTATTGACTTTATCAGAAAAAAAGTTGTGAAACAAAGGATATTATTTAAGCTCTTTTCGTACACTTACGTCTATTAGGAATCACGATTCTCTACAATGGTATGATATTATCCACTTTGAGCATAAGCTCTCATGACTTTGCTTTGATTTCCCCAAAAGATCTCATACCAATAGAGATGTATTCCTTACTTATAAACCCATGATTTTACCCTTAATTAGCTAACGTGGGACTCCCTCCCAACAATTCTCAACAATCTTCTTCTCGAATGAAGTACACTATAGAGCCCTCGAACAGTCTCTCCTTAATCGAGGCTCGACTCCCTTTTCTAGAGCCCTCGAACAAAGTAATCATTTGTTCGACACTTGAGTCACTCTTGACTACACCTTCGAGGCTAGCCTCCCCTGAGACCTATGGAGCTCTCAAATAGCCTCCCCTTAGAGATGTATTCCTTACTTGTAAACCCATGATTTTCTTCTTAATTAGCCAACGTAGGACTCCCTCCCAACACTCCTCAACAAGGTCTAATCCTCAACCAGGCCTAATCCTGAGTTTAGGAAAGGAAATTATTGCAGGTACATTATTCTAGTAAAGGCAAAAATGTGCTTAAAAGCTGTACTGTACATGAGTAAGGATCCCTCTAAATTTACTCGCATGCATATCAGAAAATTAACATTTGTTTTGGCTGTCAGACATACGGATGTATACCTGGGCATATATAACTTGGAACTCACTTGGCAGCAAGTTTTTGTACCTCTCTTAACTATCCTAGGTTGACCTAGTAGTCATTGGAGCAAGTAAAAAAAATGTAAAGAAGCTTTGAAGACCTCCTTCCTAAGATATTAAAGTACTACAAGCTTTGACAATCTAATGTTGTAGGATCAAGTAATTGCTTCAAGATTTGCCAAAGTAAATGTAAGCTAGCTCAAATACTCACTCACTACTAACCTATGTATACTTTTTGTAATAAAACAAAGACAAAAAAAATAAATAAATAAATAAATAAAAAGGAAAAAAGACACTACCTCTCTTCTCCAAGAAGTCCGTCCAAATTGATCGCTAGAAAAGAAGGTTATAGCCATTCTTTGATCTTGGTCGAGGGAAAGAACCTTGGGATCTTTTTGTGATTCCTCATCTCATCTAAAACCATGGCATCCACCATATGTACATCTTCCCAAGATTTTTGTGAGAGACTGCTTCCGCAATTAATCGACGAGCCTGACCTTCGACGGCAAGGGGCAAAGATGGTGCAGCTCCAACACCAACAACTACGCCTTGTAACCTATCCTCAATGTTACTGATGGCTCGCTGTAACAGTATCAAAAGAGCATAGCGATTAGCTTGAGCAATTCAATGTGTTAAAAGCGGATAAGAAAAAGATTTTACAATCTATCAGTTTTAAATTCTTAAACTTAATACGTAGTTCAAACAACTAGAGATGAGATTCTAAGAACAAACAACCAAACCTGAGCATGAGGATTCTGAACTTCAACACCACTGGATTTGTGAGATTTTGTCCACTCCACGAGCGGATCATGAATGAAAGTTTCAAGTATGCTCATCAAAGTGTCCCGATGAGTCCTCAATACAGAAAGAGTAATTTCACAAACTCTCAAGAAAACACCCTCATACCCAGTGATTCCTAATCCATCAATCATGTTCTGATAGTAAAATGGCAACATGGAGGAGAAAAGCAAAAATTAGGGATACAAATACCATGGATAAAAGCAAACAGTAACTAAATTCGTCAATGATAGCATCTTGGAGATTAATGAAAATTTCTACATGGACTGCATAACAAATATTGAACCAAGTATAATTTGGCTGGTCTTACACCAAATAGTAGAAATTGGTGGTTGCTCATAATTCTTGAATATAAAGATTGCGCAAGTTTATCTGGAAGCTAAAATATAAATCATGTAGTTCTTACCTGGGTTAGCCTAAAAGGCACCAGTTCAGGCTTTTCAAGCTGCAGACCTTTGTCAAATAAACAACTGAAATCAACATGAACACAGTCACCCGTAGTAGAATCAAAAAGAATATTTTCACCATGCCTATCACCCAGCCCCACAATGTGTCCAACCATAGACCAAACTGCAGTTGTATGCGCATAAGCTATCCGCGCCCTAAACCAAGCAGCTGGTTCTGAAAAGGTATTCAAAAACCATCTATGGAAGATGGGAGGGAACATGGGAAGAATTTTTGTCTTCAGCATCTCATCTTCAGATATTTTACTTTGGCACTGGTCATATATTCGCTTAATTTGCGGATTTGTCTTCTGCCTATCAAACTTACCACAAGTTATATATACGTCTTGCAGTATATGTCTAAGACCACGGGTATGAGGAACCCATTCTACCATACCACAATCCTCTGTCAGAGGTATCACAGCAAAGGTGCGTATGTAGAGCTTCCTCCGGCGGCTTTCTGGATATTTGGATAATAAACGGTTTATCATAGCTGTGAACTCCATCATGCGAGCATCCTTCCGGAGATCATCTTTTGGTTTGCAGAGGAATGGCCGCTCAATACCATCACTACCCAACAGAATGATCTGTAACAAAAGAAGGGTTTACAGTCAAGTTAGTAAGGCACGAATCATCGAATAATTATACTAATATACAAGCCCAAGAAGCCAAAGAATTTTATTTTATACCTATTCAAAGAAGCAATATAATTACATAGTTAAAATTGAGATCATAGCAGGGAATAAAATTGAGATCATAGCAGGGAATATAAATTTCTCTGCTTGCTTCACCTGCGCTGTATGGGCTAGTTGAACTATGGTGGCTCTACAAAAATTATAAAAATAAAGAAAGAAAGAAGAAGAAGCAACCTTCTACTGCGTATCTTAAATAATGTAACAACTATGATGAAAAGCTACCTTTTGTTGAGGATTATTGAGAGGAGTAGTCCCACGTTGGCTAATTAAGAGAAAGATCATGGATTTATAAGGAACACTATCTCCATTGGTATGAGGCCTTTTAGGGAAATCAAAAGTAAAGCTACGAGAGTTTATGCTCAAAGTGGACAATATCACACCACTGTGGAGGTTCGTGATTCCTAACATGGTAGATCATGGATTTATAAGGAACACTATCTCCATTGGTATGAGGCCTTTTAGGGAAATCAAAAGTAAAGCTACGAGAGTTTATGCTCAAAGTGGACAATATCACACCGCTGTGGAGGTCCGTGATTCCTAACATGGTATCAGAGTCATGCCCTTAGCCATATCAATAGAATCCTTAAATGTCGAACAAAGAAGTTGTGAGCCTCGAAGGTGCAGTCAAAGGACTCAAGTCGAACAAAGGGTGTATTTTGTTCGAGGGCTCTACGGAAAGAGTCAAGTCTCAATTAATGGGAGATTGTTCAAGAGCTCTAGTGAAGGAGGCCTCAAGGGAGTGTACTTTGTTCGAGGAGAGGATTGTTGAGAATTATTGAGAGGAATAGTCCCACGTTGGCTAATTAAGAGGAACATCATGAATTTACAAGGAACACGATCTCCATTGGTATGAGGCCTTTTGGGGAAACCAAAAGCAAAACCACGAGAGCTTATGCTCAAAGTGGACAATATCATATCATTGTAGAGGTCCGTGATTCCTAACACGTCCTGCTTCCAAACATAAAATTCCCAGCACAAAGACTATAATAGTATCTCTAAAAGGAAAGAA
Organism: Cucurbita moschata; assembly: GCF_002738365.1. Taxonomy (NCBI): domain Eukaryota; kingdom Viridiplantae; phylum Streptophyta; class Magnoliopsida; order Cucurbitales; family Cucurbitaceae; genus Cucurbita; species Cucurbita moschata. Next base: position 1,246,854 of record NW_019268564.1, read on the forward strand.
GTGACACGACAATTCCTTCCTCAGCAAAGAATATAGAAAGAAACTTGAACAGGCAAGAAGTAAAAAAGAAAACATGATGCATATATTAAAAAAAAATTGCAGAAGTCAAAACACTGAAAAAAAACACCATACTTTCTTAGGTCGCTGAAGTGATGAAAGAATCTCAGCCTCATCGGCTATTCCTGATATTGTAGGAAGCTCTGTGGCAGAAAAGATGTCAGACCTCAGCGAATCAGTGAGATTCACATCATATTTTGGTAGATTAACAACCATAGATTGTTGAATTGGCATAATAATCTCCAATGGCATCATTCTCTTTAATGTGCTAAATTCCGTAGAGATATTAATGTTCCTCGCTCTTTGCTGACCAGGATGGAAGCACAACTTGATTAGGTGATCAATTAGACTGGCAAACTGAAGAAATAAATTGTTCCCACTATTTCCTTGACTACGATCTTTTTTTGCAGATTGGATTATCTCCATGGCTGCCTCTCGTCTTGAAGGAACGGTGGATTTGGAAACTGCGGCCATTATCCAAAGAGCTTGCTGGGGATACTGTCGAACAACAGAGGTAATTATGTGTTTGACCAATCGAACAGTTTCTTCATTCTGATGGCAAATCCTTGAAACTAACTGAGGCAGTACAGCCAACCATTGATACGTAGGCAAATCCTTCAAACAACCTCGCATGATGCTCAGAACCTAGAAAAACAAGTGACAATTGATGATAGTAATAAAAAATGTGCACCTGATGTGATGAAAGGAAATCAAAATGACATTTCAAACTAAATTTAGAACCTTTCCATGAACACTTTTCAAATCCTTGTTGGATGACGAACCAACTCTTTGGTAGATGCTCCCGAAGTCAAACCACAAAGTTAACAATCTTGGAAGTGCTTGAAATAGATTCTTGTGACCTCGGTGAAGTCCTTTCGCATAGAACAAGAGTACATCAGGGACATAAGACCACCAGGGCTTCTCGTTACTCATATTCGAAGAGCCAATAGCAGCAGAAGATGATGAGACTTTTCTAGGACCTTGTTCAATACTCTCTTCCTGGCGTTTCCTGGCATCTGCAAGCAATTCATCACAATACCTAGCCATAAAAAAATATCCTTTCTCCCACTTGGGCTGTAGCTCCTTTACTCTTGAATAAAGATTGATGACATCTTCCTTTTGCTTTTGCCCAGTGCAATGTATCCACCTCGAGTACAGGAGAAGAGTCTTTGCAATATCTCTATTCTCATTCAAAGCTTGCGTATCACATATTAAAGAAGCTGGATTCATTGGAACCAAGGAAAGGCTTGTTATTGAAGACATTGCAGCAGAACCTATGACTTCCACAGGCATGTTAAGAAGAGATTGTTGCAATTCTGAGATAGCACCATCTGACCGCCTAGTGCTCCATAAAAGCTTGGCCTTCTCCATATGAACATTAGGTGCACCAGAAGCCTGAGCTTCAAGAATTGCACGGTTTGCTGTTTCATAATGACCAGCAGAGCGACACAGCTTTGCATACTGAAGCCAGCAGTTCCCAACTTGAGCACCAAAACCACTAGCACCAAAAACCAACCTTCGAAAGGACAGAAGTGGCTCTCTTGCCCAGAGTGATGACTGAGTAAATTTCAGCCGGTTCTCCCAATTTTGAATCACTTCTGAAAATTCCTGATCATCCACACGGAATGTCTTTTCCAAGAAAGAGTCATTAAAAAGAAGGTTATGGAAGTCCTCAAGCTCTTTCAGAAGGTGAAGTTTCACAACAAATGGATAAGCACGTGTGTAAGAATCCATGCCAGCAGCAGCAAGAGAGGCAATCAGAGATTGTTTGGATAGAGCAATTTTCTCAGAAACTGAAAACTTATTCTTCTTCATCATTGCCTGAAGAATTTTTGCCACGTCCATGTCAAAAGAAGCATTACTTTCAGAGCTGCTACAAAGAAGACCTTCTTCATCAGCTCCCGTGAGGTATTCATCCATCAGGTCCCACCTGCCAAGCCTCCAAGCTGCCTGCACTCCTTGCATGCACCATGTTTTCTTGTACTGAGGAATCCTCGTAATTAAACCATCCACATGAGTAACCATGGCTTGAAGGTGACACATATTTAACAAACAATTAAGAACATCTGAATGCCTCTGAACAGAATTTGGTTCCATATGCAAAGCTTGTTCACAAAAGGTCAATACTTCTGCCCAATTTCCAGCTTTTTTAGTAATCAAAAGTTGGTCTTGTAACCTCAAGGATTTACGTAAACATGCCAAACCAGATATACCATCAGGCTCATCGAGATAACTATATATTTCCATGAGATATGAAATATCTTCGTCCTCAAAGATGCCACTTCTCTCAGCCGCAGGGTTAAAAGAACCAGATTTTCCTCGAACATATGACTCAAAATACATCAAAGATCTAGCATAGGCCTGGCAGCTCAAGGAAGCCCTAGCAAGAGTGATTTTTGGGATTGCATCCAAAAGCTGTGAAACATATCTACACTGAACCAGGAGTTGCTCCTGATCAACTTGAGCATTTGAACTTGATTCCTTTGACTTGGCCACCGAACTCTTAGAAGACGATGACTGACCAGATTGAGAAAGTGATAATCCTCGCTCAACGTCGTCCCCCCACTGTCCTAGATTATCAAGAAGAGTAAACACAGCTTGAATGCAAACATCACTTTGCCCTCCAATATTTCCGTTAATCACAGCCACGCCATTCTCGGCAGCTGCAGCATTGAGAACAGACAAAATTTCTTCTGTTATGCCATGACGTGCCTCTACTGTACCATGACAGACGGCACTGAGAACTAAATAAGGCAGCAGATAGACAGCTGTCTGCATATCATGCCGTACTATACCTCGACAAGCATGAAAAATACTGGCACGAGACCCAGTGGCATGCGCAGTTAGCTTTTTTATCCAAAAGAATATCCACCTTCTGAATGACATACCTGGCCGATATATTGAACTAACAAATGCAGAGTCAGCCACATTCGGGAGCTGAAATCTTGAGGTTAAGCAAGGTGCTATAATTTCTTTCACATAATCAGAGAAGCGTCCCCACAATTTCTGACCCCTCATACTCATCGCATTACCTCCATCTGAAGAATCAGACGCGACAATTTTTGAAGCACCTTTGTCTTTCAACGATGGTGACTCTGAAGCAGCAGCATTTTCATCCAGTGATGCTTTACATCCTGCAATTTTTAGAAGCTCCTGTATGGCTAATGCCGCTGAATCTTGAATAATGGTATCTGGTGCTGCTCTAAAGGCCCGAGCTAAATGTTTGTGAATCAATTCAAAGATTAGATCATCATCAGAGCATTCAATTTTAAATCGTTGGCATGAAAAGCTCTTCACTTTAGCAGGATCTACGGCACCTAGTGCTCCAAGACAATCAGCACAAACCAATTTCAGCCGCTGGCCCACTGCAGTCCTCGACTCCTCAGCACAACCTCTCAGCAAGGATGAAATTAGTGAGCTCAAAACATCCATGTCTGGATCCGCTTCAGCACTTATAAAAGCTGTAACCTCCTTGCTTCTCATGTTCAGCAACTTGCTCAGTTCACATGCCACCATGTATCTCACATTCAAGTTCTCATGATTTAAGCCATCAACAAAATCTCGCAGCTGATCCTTTAGAGTCATTGACCCACGAGTTTCATGTATAGCTCTGTTCACCTCCGTCAGAGCAGAAATATGAGGCAATGGAGGGAATTCGCGAATATGTGCCTTTAGTATACTCCTATTTTTTAAAACAAGTTCTTCCAAAATTTTAACCACCATATCTAAATGAATGGAAGTTTCATCTCTCTCCAGGAAAGGCACAAGTGCAGCAAAGACTTGAGAAATCACATACTTGATGCTAGATGGTGATACTTTAGCCAATTGTTGGATAAAAGAATTCAAGACAATGAGACCTTCACTTTGCAGTACTTCCTTCCCAATAGCATGCATAAGTAGAACCATTAGTTTCGGAACATAGGTACTAAGATGAGAACCCATCAATTTTATCAGCATTTCAATACGTTGCAGAGCTTGTTTCTGCAGGCAAACATCCTCTGCATGGAGCATTTTCCTATCGATGCTGTTGAGGAGACCAACAAAATGATTTCTCAAAAATCCTGGAAGATCGTCCCCACCAGTGAGAACTCTAGCAACTTGTAATATCATCTCTGGAACTCTTGCTAACCTACAAAATGAAGACTGATTAAAAACAAACAAAAAAAAAACACGATAGAAACAGAAACCAAGGAGGAACAATAAACAAGTTCTAGAATTAAATATACCTAAATGGCACTTCAAAACCCATCATACCTAATAGAAAGGAAACAAGACATCTTTTGGACAACAAACAAGCTGACAAATGTCCAAGAAAATAGGTAAAGTAGGAAGGAAAATAGGCAAAGTTTCAATCGATAAGCGAAAACAGATGAATTTTAGAAAATCTAATTCCAAACTCCAATGCAAAATCTTGAGTAATTTGACGCTATATACCTTGTACTGACTTCATCTGAATCGCCACCATCCACAAAGCATACTAGTTCATCTAAAAGAGCAGGTAATGCAGCTGCAAAAATCTCTTCCTGATTTGAACCAGTCTGAGCATGATAAAATTCCAAGGCAGAAAGTAACTCCTTCCCATTCGCTTGGTAGAGAACAAAGGAAAGAACTTTTGGCAACCAATTGACTATCAACGTCACCATATCAGTGTCCACACATTTAGCTAATTCATATAATGATTCGACAGCTTGATCATTATTCTGATGAGAGACCACCAGCTTTGGAAGAACAACGGGAATCATTTTCTTAACAAATACTTCAGTTTCAACTCCCAAAACAGCTTCTGCAAATTCTTGTACAATTTTTGGACGGCTAACAAGTCCCGTGGAGAGATAATCAAATAGCTCATTCCGAAGATGGACAACTTTTGAAAAGATTAATTCAAATTTCCCATTAAAATGAAAACGGCAAGCATTGTGGATTGACCTTGAGGCACTCATCCTCACTGTTATTTGTGGATTGTCAAGATGATCAACCAACAATAAAAGAGAACGAGAAAAAAAATCACTGTGAATATCAACTGCAGTCATGAGGTTTGCTACAGATTCTAGTAGAGTGTCGAGAATTTGGGGATCTGTAGTTGGTACCATTGCTTGTTTAATAAAGTCCAAAAACATTAGCTCTTTCCTTTTGTTTAAGAAGTTTTCTTCTGGGAAAAGGCAACTCAGTACGTGGTCCTCGAGTAAGGAACTAATTTGAAGGCAGAATGCTTCTCTTATTGCTTTTTTTCTGTTAAGAAGCAAAAACTCAATACATTTAAGCCAATCAGTCCTTGTTTGAAGTAGAACATCCCGAGTCCCATGGACCAGAATGCGTCCAAGAGTCTCCACACAAGAAACTTGAACCTCTTCTGACGACTCATCAAAAAGAAGTTTAAAAAACATCGACATCAAATGGACAATGTCACAATCCAAATTCATTTTTGGGTAACAGTGAGGTGGCTCAATTATATTTGTATGAAGTTTATGATCATGCAGAACAGACTGATCACACTTTGAACACCAAAATCCCTGAAGCATATAGTCCACTGTCTGGCAGCATCTATCGCTGTTTGTATTTAAAAATAATTTGCACCTGCTCATATTTTGACCATCTACCGAATGGCAAGATCCATAAAGGCATGACAAAAACCCAAGAGAAACTGGGATAATTTTCTTAACTTTGTCATGCCTTTCTCCCTTCAAGATCCTGTAATTCAAATGAGAGTAATAAACATGAGAATTTAAGCAACAGGTATCGCCTATAAAGTTTGCATATAAAAACCAGTAGAATCAAATCTAATATCATTGCAATGTCAATCATATCTTATACTTTCCTTGTTTGGATTTCCTTTTCACTTTGTCAGTATCTTGTTAGTTTGCGAGCACATATTCACTTTTTTATACCAATAACTTTCTTTCTCTGGACTGTATAGCAGCTTTTGGCTTCCATGAAGAAAGTACACTAGTGTCCAAATCTACAATTTACACCTAATTTGTAATTATTCGCAAAAGTCTAGAAGCTTTCATAAAGGATGGCCATTAGTACACTGACAGGTTCTTCTTAACCTACCAGTTCATACCTTCAATGTCAAGCCAAAGAAGAAAATAGTTCAGAATCAGAATCTCTTGCTGGCAAATAATATTTCACAAAATTCAATTTCCTTCTTTGATCTCAAGCCTTTTGTAAATTGATAATTCATTAATCATAAATTTCTCTGAAACAATATACTAATGAAAAGGCTCAACTTACGTCAGCCTCCTAAATAACTGTGTTAGCTTATCAAAACCAGTCCATAGAGCAATCACTGGAATTGAAATGGCAGCTTCCATTCTAACTTCATCATCTTCATCAACAAGACTCAAATCCAGGACCTCAAGATCAGTTTCAGTCTTTAATATAGAAGTAACTTTGGATGCAACCTGAACAGAGAAGCATTTTGTCTTCAATGGCTTGCAAGATTCAGAACTGGTGATTGAATGGGTCCATGGAACTTTAAGTATCACAGACATAGTTTCTGTGCATTCATCATTACTTCCAGACAGGAGTGAAAATAAACACGAAGATACATGGGCTGTACATCATACAATTAAATAGCAGTCAGCACTCACAACTACATCAACAAAGAGAAGGAACTATGAGTATTCAGAAATAATTCTCAGATGAAGCATAATCTCAATATTGTTTCTAAGAAGATAAAGAAAGATAGGGAGAGGTCAGGAAAGAAGGCCACGATAGCTCAAATATACCAAAATTCAAATTGCTCCTAATTTTATATCTGAGATCGTGAGCCACCTGAAAAATACAATCACTATTCATCTTTTATGAATTTCTCGTGTATGGCAAAAATATAAAAGCATGCAGGCACCGATAGCAACATATTGCAAGTGGTTAGCACCTATTGACAAACTGAAATGTTGCAATCATCTGCCAAATACAAAACTTTGAAAAATTTAACATGACAACTGAACAATTGCCTTACTTGGTAAAAGAAGCATGTTGTGAATTCCTTCAAGAAATATGGATAGATCAAGAGAAATCAAGCTTCCTTGCTTTGCCTAGAAATAAGTCTCAATTTTAATAATAGGACAGGGAAACTAGGTCATCTAATAAACATCTTGGAGCATTCACAAAAAGTAAATCAAGCTACCTGCTTGTATATCCAGGGAATCCATGAAACCATCTCCTGAAATATGACCTGGGACAAATGAGTTTCAGGGTGACGACAGAATGCAATGCACAGCATGCTAAGAGATGTTAATGAAACTTCTGGTCTTAGACCATCAGCTCTGATAGACGAAGCTCTTGAACATCCAACAAATGAAACAAGTAAATTATGCAAATTATTTGCATAAGTCACATCAGTTTCGCATATTTTGATGTGAGGCTTCTTGCATTCAACCAGTATATCAGCTTCAGAGCTCACAATTTCTCCATCAACCTTCAGTTTTTTGTTCTTAACATTGTCCAAATCCTCTAAGCATCTCTTTTCTCCAACTCTTGAGTTTTCAATTGATTTGTTGCTCAATTCTGACAAACCCAAGCCAGGTACAGACCCTCCAACATAATCAGGACCAAGAATAGATAGAGCTGCTTGGAAGCAATCTATCAGAGCAAAGCAAGGTTCTGGAAAAGAAAGCATATCAACGAGTATTTCAGGCCTCCAGATATGAGAAGGGCAGATTTTAGCAATCCTTATGTATGCATTGCATAATGAAACCTAAAAAATGCAAAATATAAAGGTGAAAATTAATTTGAGATCCCTTCCAGTAAGCTCCTAAAAACCATCAGCAATCATGAATGTGACAAACCATGTCAGAACTTTCAATTGTTGCTAGTAATGACATTAGGAATGTGAATTAACCTTGAGCTCCATTCTCTTGGTTCTCCAAAGGGACTGTGAAAATATGCCAACCATGTCTGCAGCAGTTAGCTTGACAACATCATCGCAACAGTTGGAGTATAGCACAGTAAGACAATCTCCAACAGAAGCATCATATAATGAGTTCCTGCCAAATTATCAAAGTATTACAATGCCAGAGTAAATAAACTAAATCGCTGTTAGAAACACGTTACTAAAAAGTGCCTTCATGACATAGGTTAGCTGCTATTTACCTAAAGAAGCAGTCATTCTGCCAGCGGGAAAAAAGGCACAAATATTAACTAATTCACATCGCACTGACAGTAACTAAAAGAAGCTTAAATTTCATGAAATAAACGACTAGGCTTTCTTTTACTTGTTGTGTGAAGGCAAACTAAAGCAAATCCTGATTGAAATCACGGTATAATTGCTCAACCCTAGACTAGAGCATTTGAACATCAAAAAAAATATATTATACTAAGCAAGTGATTGGAGTCAAAACCTCAAACACATCGTACTTTTCAACTTCTCCTTTTGCTCACCATGGCACAACCCATGGAAGAGTTAACTTAAAATAAGGATTGAAGCTATTCTAGACGAAAGAAATCTGAACAAGGAGAAAATGATGATTTACGATCTTTAGTTTTGTTAACATGTGAAAAATATATATTCTTCTCTAATAATCTGTACACTACTTTTATAGTTTTCCTACTGCAAACTAACCGCTGTACACTATATCCCCTATAAACTTGGAAAAAGATTTTATAAACAGAGTGTGAAGAAAATAACAAAATAAAGGAACCCATAGGCAAACTAAAATGAAAGATATGCAGCATGAGGAAATAATATTCCCCTCTCCAATAGTTATATTGCCAACTTTTCACGTTCTTTTATTCGACACATACCTAAATATAGGAAGCCCCTGTTTGTCTTCACTTAATATAGTAGATATTGACTGGATTAAAGGCTGATAAGGAACGACGTCATCTATCACCAATCCAACAATGCGTGCAAAATCAAAGCATGCCTTCCAAAAAAAATTAAATTCCAGGCAACTGTGAGAATATGAATATCATAAAAGAAAATAAAAAGAAACTATTTAGAAGAGGAATTTTATTAACAAAGTCGTAAACTTCAACTTTCCAGTTGCAACCAATACACAATCCATTTACCATTTGCAAATCGGCATCGCCATAACATAACAAAGAACATGCTGCTGAAACATCTGACATACTGATAAGCCCTTCAACGTACACGGTTCCCTCAGCCAAGCATTTACCAAGAAGCTTAATAATCCAAGTAACAAAAGGCTGCCACCTCTTTTTCCCCGTCAGATTGATCAAAATACCAGAGCCATCAGTTGGTCTGTTGACTTCTGGAAGATCCCCAAGATGATCGGGATCCTCAAAGATTCCCTTCAGAGATTCAGAGAAACAATTCAAAGTGACTCTTCTGGAATCCCCAAAGCTTGCAGTATCAGTGCCAAGTGATGCAATGTACAAAATATCTGCATCAGGATAGAGAATGTGAGCTACCTCAAACAATGAACTACAACGTGTTGCATGTGCAGTTAAAAATTTAGGGGAAAATTAATTTGCAGAAGACAATCTTTCATATACAAAGACACTGTAAAAAGGGAAAACATAATCTCCAAGGGCAATCCAATGAAACAAGACAAATGAGAAGTCAAAACGCCCCCACCCTAGCCAAAAGCTGAAGGCCTGGGGAGGACGTACGGTGGAAAGTACACTGGCAATCTCTCATCTCTGGCAAATTTTTTATTTTTTCATGCCGCAAGAAAAATGGAGTTAGGGAGCTATTGCTCCTAAAATGAAGAATACTTCAATATTGTTCATGGGTTCAAATAAACTACCGCATGTAACTAATCAGCTGAGAGTTTACTAAAACTTTTTAAATCGTTTAATCACAATCCATGCATCTCATAGGCAATGTAACATACCCCAGTTGACGCAAAGCAGCAATCAACCTGTAACTAAATACATGGCCACAGTTTTTAATATCCAAATGCTGTACCTTTCATGTAATTCAACCAATGCTAAAGCGGATTATGACAAACACAAACAAAAAGTAGGTCATGTTCATACAGGAAATTTTTTTTTTTTTATGCATAAAGCTCCTGCTTACCTTCAACAACTAACATGGCATCGAGAAAAAACTGACGGTATGCGTCCCGTGCTCCAGTACGAAGCAAGGATAAAAGGGAACCAACGGTTTCAAAAATGACTCCATATCGTGCTCTGGGATTAGGAGTAATTTCTGTAAGATTAGTAAAAGACAGAGGCACACAAGAAAACATGACCCGACCAACTAGATCAGAAGAAAACTAAAGAAGGAAAAAATAACACATATTACTGACTGGATAGCGGGCTCCGCAAAAAAAGGTAATATCCGACCAACCACAGGCAAAACGGCGCTAGCCTTTCCATGGTAAAAAACACCAGGAAAATTCCTCGCAGTGTGTGAGAGGAGTTTCAACACGGCAACCACTTCTCTCTCATTCACTGCAAGAAACAGAAATGGAATTCGGATTCACATTATCAAGAAAGAAACGCAGAAAAATGTAGCAGGTAATAGCAAGTGCACTTTTCCAATACTCCTTCCTCCAACCAAAGTGCAGGTTAGTAACAAACAACATGCCACAAACGAACAACTCATTCGCTCAATTTAGTTAAACCAGATGATTTCATGCGATTCAAAACGAGAAAGACAGAATAAGCATTTGAAGACGAGCGAAGAAGCAAAAAATGGAACCTGAAGAAGAAGGAACGACGTAAGCGTGGAGGAGATTGGGAAGGACGGCGCGAAATCGGACTTCGACACCGACGTCATCGTAACGATTAGGAGGAGTGGAGGAAGAAGCTGCTATACGTTCTCGAAGCTCGTGAACCAGACTGGAGAGATTCGCCATGGCTGACGCTTCGCTAGTGCTCAAGGTCTTGGTGTTCCCTCCATTTTTCGAATTGCTTATGCCTTCGTCAGTACACGATTGCCGCCAAGCTCTTGTTCGCTGCCAGACGGTGATATACTTATACTCTCTCCCTGAAAATTTTCGCTTTTTTTTTTTTTTTTTTTTTTTT
>NW_019268564.1:1258431-1265890 GCF_002738365.1 Cucurbita moschata
TTTTTTTTTTTTTTTTTTTTTGTTAAGACATTAAAACTCAAAAAAAAAATATATATATATATAATGTTTACTTTCGATTTTTTGTTTGTTTATTATTTGAAAAGTATAGTATAAATGATCCTTATTTATATTAGTCGTGTGAGATATGTTGTTTGAGCTTCTAACCGTCTTCCCTGTATTCCATGAATTGTTAAACTTCAAGATGCATCTCAATTACTATGAGATCACACGCATCTCAAGTTGGAGAAGGGAACGATGAATTCCACAATGCATCCCAATTACTGTGAGATCTCACATCAGTTGAAAAATAGAACGATGAGCTCCACGATGCATCTCAATTACTATGAGATCCTATATTAGTTGGAGAAGGGAACAATGAACTCCAGGATGCATTTCAAATACTGTGAGATCCTACATTAGTTGGAGAAGGGAACGATGAGCTCTACCGATGCATCTCAAATACTGTGAGATCCTACATTAGTTGGAGAAGGGAACGACGAGCTCCACGATGCATCTCAATTACTGTGAGACCCACGTCAGTTGGAGAAGGGAACCATGAGCTCCACGATGCATCTCAATTACCGCGAGATCCCACATCAGTTGGAGAAGGGAACCATGAGCTCCACAATGCATCTCAATTACTGTGAGATCCCACATCAGTTGGAAAAGAGAACGAAACATTCCTTACAAGGGTGTGGAAACCTCATCTCTCAAATGACGCGTTTTAAAACTATGAAGCTAATGGTAATACGTGGCGAACCAAAGCAAACAATATCTACTAACAGTAGGCTCGGGCGGTCACAATTACCATTCCAAGATATCTCTATAATGTAACTGTATTATCTTCTCCTTTCATATAGGTACATAAAATGAAGGACACATATAGTTCATGAGTGCCTTCTTGCAAACACTTTACAATTTGACATGGATATAAACACCTGAGTTCCTAACAAAAGGATAAGTGTATCTATTATACAAGTTAGTATATCAGTACAATGATGTTTTGAACATCTTCAACTAAAAACAAACTCAAACTCAGACAACTCTTGCTAATAGATAGTTCACTTCCTCTCGACTTTCTCGGTCTCTATGGACATTCTCGATCAGTGTAACGAAATATGTTTACCGATCTATCCGCGATTCGAATCACGGTCATATTAGAAAGAGGTTTCTAGAGCATTTAGTGTCTTGTCTTCTCCTCAGAAAGATGATTGGTGAATCTGTATAATGTATTTGGCATAGGCATAGCAGGAAAAAACATATATCCGAGAGAGGGTGAAAGTGAAGCCTTGTTGTGTGTTGCTGTTCAACTTGCAGAGGAAGTTCGATCACGGCGGTGGGACGAGAGTCGGTGTAATGTCGAACTCTTGACAGATCTTCAATACCTCTTCGACCACGACGGATCTCCGAGCCCATCTTTCCCTTATGTCTTGGTGGTTCATTGTGTGTGACAGCCAAATTGACATGGCCAATTTGTCTGCACTATCTATATCCTTCATCAAAATAATTGGGGAAGGACACCAGTGTTCTTTGTCGGCTTCAATGAAACTGTAGAAGCAGCAAAACAGAAGAACAATATAGATAGTAATGACATATGATTATGTAACGTTCCAGGCCCACCGTTAGCAGATATTTTTCTATTTGGGCTTTGACTTTCGGGCTTCCCCTTAAGGCTTTAAAACAAGTCTGCTAGGGAAAGGTTTCCACACCCTTATAAAGGGTGTTTCGTTCTCCTCCCCAACCAATGTGGAATATCACAATCCACCCCCCCTCCCTTCAGGGCCCAGCGTCCTCGCTAGCACTCGTTCCTTTCTCCGATCGATGTGGGACTCCCACCAAATCCATCCCCTTCGGAGCCTAGCGTCCTTACTAGCACGCCGTCTCGAGTCTACCCCCTTCGGGGAACAGCGTCCTCGTTGGCGCATCGCCCGGTGTCTGGCTCTAATACCATTTGTAACGCCCCAGGCCCACCGCTAACAGATATGGTCCTCTTTGGGCTTTCCCTTTCGAGCTTCCCCTCAAGGCTTTAAGACGCGTTTGCTAGGGAAAGGTTTCCACACCCTTATAAAAGGTGTTTCATTCTCCTCCCCAACTAACGTGGGATATCACAATCTATGTCTATGTCACACAGGCAGGAAGCAATGTTATATTCTTTTACATTACAGCTAACATACCTTATGATTCTCTGTTTCATGGCCGTAATTTTCTCAAGTGGCGTCATTATATGGACACAGATTTCAATAAATTCGCCCATGTCGGGACTACGGTAGTGGTTGTGGATCACTTTGGTTGCAAGAACACTATTTGGGACAATAATCTTCAGGTTGTCGTGTCTCAAGAACACAGTAGTCAAGATGTTCATTTCCTCTACAACCATCTACACTTTCATTGGGATGGTAATATAAGGTCCAAGGTTCAGAAGAACAATAGTTATGTTATGTTAAAAAGCAAAACAAATGAGCACACCTGAATATCATCGATTTCACATCGATCTCCGACGTCGAACGGATGCATGACGAACAAGAAGATGATTGCTTCAAATATGTTCTTTAGAGTGTTCCCAAAAATGAATGCCACAAGCACTATTTGAGAACTAATGTAGAGGATGACTTTTCTGGAGGCAATTCCTAGTAATATAATCCATAAAACTAATATAAAGATGCTGAATATGACATTCACCACAAGCCCAAGTCTCTCAACAGCTGTTTTGGTATCATTCAGTGTTAAAGAAAGGGCTCTACGTTCTCTGAAGGCATTGACCTGGAAAAGAAGGATGTATCGTGATGTCAAATATAGGAGGCGAAAATGCTAAAACACTAAAACACGAAAACACTAGATTCAGAACAGAATGAACAGTATGTTGAGGATTGTTGGGAGAGGAGTCCCACCACCGCTAATTAAGGGGTTGATCATGAGTTTATAAGTAAGGAATACTATCTCCATTGGTACGAGGCCTTTTGGAGAAACCAAAACCAAAGCCATGAGAGCTTATGCTCAAAGTCGACAATATCATACCATTATGGAGGGTCGTGATTCCTAAACAGTACTTCAGACCTGACATTTGAACTGTTTTGAGGCATAATTTCAGGCAGCTCATTAAAATTTCTGGCTACAATGGTTTTCATTATCTGAATGTAGAACTGAATTTCCCAACTAAATTCATAGCAGATAGCACTCAATGGCAGCCACTTCGTTATCTAAAAACTTCATTTACTAGTAGTAATGACAATGGCACTAACAAAAGAGAAGGAACAAGGAACGTTTTCTGAAACCAGTTCTGCATTCTTACCACCCAATTTTTCAAGGCAGACTTGCTTATCCTCCGGGTCTCAGTTGCTCCCTCAAAGCGACTAAGTGTTTTAAGAACCTCTTCTTCTTTCATGAACCGCATTAAGTCGTCCAGGTATATGTACCTGCAATCATTTTGAAAGAACTACGTTACGCGACTGTCGTGAACAGATCTTTAGGGACCTATTAAACACTTCTTAAAGTTTAGGAACCAAACAGATATAAGCATGAAAGTTCAGGAACTAAACTTTAAATTGAACCTACGAATAGCGAAACTTCTGGTGCTTCCATTAGAGCCTAATGGTTCCCTACTACTATCAGAATCAAATGTCCAAGCAAAATATCAATAGGGGGGAAGAAAAGAAAAGGGAAAGGAGAAAACTACCAAAAGGTAAGATCCACAACACGATTCACTTGAAGGCATAGATAGAGATGTGATTAAGAGGGTTGGTCTCAAAGGATCATACACACACAAAGGAAGCAGAATATGAATGAAAACGACATACTTGAACCCGGGCCGAGCCACGTTCTGAAAAATCTTCTTAGCAGCAGCCTTTGCCTCACGTTCACTTTTGATCTCGGTAGTAGTAGATTCATCATCAAGAGACGGCCCCTGTATCTGCTCATCCAGCGTGGTAATACTTCCATATCTAACTATTTTCAGCAACCTCTTCATGTTCCAAGCAGATACATTCTTCGAAGTTAGCTTGTGCAAGTGGTCAATATTTATCCCTTCACTTCCATTTTTGGTAGATACCCTTGAGAGTTTGGGATCTTTTCCACGCAAACTTCTCTGGCTCCCCACATTGCTTCTTACCCTTTCACCACTCTTTATAGAAGATAAAGCTGCTGCCCTTAGATCTGGGGGTACGGGAACTCCTGCACTCTGCAATCTTTGAACTTCATCTGCAATTTTCTTCTGTTCTTCCTCACTCTTCTGAAGCTCAATCCGCGGTGGCCCCGAAAGCGTCTCGATTACATATTGGTTAAACAACGATTCCTGAATTCGATCGAAGTATGTGCTCACATGGAAGGAAGATGCAAGCACCTTCAGCATCAGGGTCTTAGCTAGCCAAATCAATGTGCCTAACAAGAGACACACTAAACTTTTCCTCACATAATCGAGTATATCGCTGTTGGTTTGATTCTTAACTCGCTTATCAAACAACAAATGCCAAGCGATTAGAACAAGGCCTAACCATAGACAATTCTGCACTGGCCTCTTAACCCCATAAACGAAATATAGAACCTTCTTACGCAAAAGAAAATTCCTCTCAATGAAAAATACTCCAATTCCAATCCCCCAACCAGATACCAATCGCCCACAAATCAGTACCAAAACCATCACCTCCCATTTCCATATACTAAATTCCCATAAGCTATTTTCTCTCAAATGACGAATAGAAAGTGTGCAAACTAAAGCAGCAGTGATTAGAAACAAACTGATCCATTGAAGCACAGTTAGAGCATCGAGCTTACCCCTTCTGAAATCGTCTGGAAAATCCTCCTCCAGAAAAGGGTCGT
The DNA here is from genome assembly GCF_002738365.1 of Cucurbita moschata. NCBI lineage: Eukaryota > Viridiplantae > Streptophyta > Magnoliopsida > Cucurbitales > Cucurbitaceae > Cucurbita > Cucurbita moschata. The sequence goes on from NW_019268564.1 coordinate 1,263,244, forward strand.
CCTCCTCATCGTCAGTCCTGCCGAGAAACCCTGATCGGAGCTGTCCCGATTTATTAACGAGGCCGGAGAGCCGGTCTGGTTCTGCCGGCGGATCTGTCAATCTCGACTTGCCTTTAGCCTTCAGCAAATGAGATTTCCTATGCAACGAAAGAGTGCTCTGAAAAGACAAGTTAGACGCGCTTCTCATAGCTTCAGCAACAGAGTCGTTCTGAACACCAGAGATGGAAGATCCGCCATGTTCATGGTGCGATTGATGCCATGACGGCTGACCTCTTTTGCTCTCTTCTTGCATTTCACGGAACTCTTTATACCGCCGTCGAACCGATTCATTGCTCGATATTTCAGTCGAGTCATGTTGAAACGAAACTTTAAGATCCTTCGAAGCCCGACTCAACGGCGAGTCCATCATCGGAGTTTTAGTCCTATCAAGCCGCAACTCCTCCATTTCCAGATCCAAATCCAAAGTCGTTTCGCCTCTAACTTTCTGCTTATGAAGAAAATCACCAATCAGCTTCGTCGGCGGATCATCCGTACCATTCCCACGCCTCACAAATTCAAATCCCTCATTTCTATCACCACTATCACTCGCTCTCGCACCACTAGCCCAACTCGCACTTCCTCCAGTTCCAATTCCATCATTATTACTCCAGAAGTCATACCTAGATTCCCGCCAAACCTTCCCGCCATAGCCGGCAGACTCCTGCGATCTTGAGACAGCCGAAGAACCGCCATCATCAACCTTGAGAATGACCTCACTGTGTCCAGAAGGTTCGCCGTCGTTGGCTGGTCGACGAACCTTAGGGCGATTATGCTGATCAGAAGGTTGGTGATCGAGAAGAATGGGGAGCTCCTCCTGATTGATTTCGCTTCCAGCTCCGCCGGCAGAAATCTTCCTGGAATGCTTGAAAGGTCCATTGTGTTTGAGAGATTTCTTGAAGGAATCCATGGGTGATCGACGAGGAGGGAAAAGGGATTTGAAAAAGGAGTACAAATGGTGGGCGAGAGATTTGCATGGCGGATTTTAGTTTTTATTGTTGCTTCCAACTTCAAACAAACAAACAACAATATAATGCATACACCACAGACAAATAATTTCGTTATGTAACGTCTTAACTGCCCATGGTTTCCGTTTGGCTTATATATATATCTATATATATTCTAATTCAATATTTTTATAATTAAATTACAATAAAAAAATCCCAACCTTTCCCGTTTTATTTTTTCAAAAGTTATAATATTAATATTTCATAAATGTTTAAAAAACGGAGTAGAAATTTGTTGATTTATAGTGTTTGCCAAAATTGAACGTGAAAGAAAAATGTTCTACTGTGACAGACTTTGAATTTCTATTAAAATAATTTATTTGAAATGTTTGTGAAAAATCAAGTATGTAGCGTTCGTGATCAGCCCACTCAATTGTAAGCAACACGACACAACCCACGATTAAGGAGTGGTTACTTCTAGTATATCTCTCTTGCTCACGACCTGCTGTGGTGCCTTGAAGTGGGTAGTAATTCATAGAGTTTGTATCACTGCGAAACAACAACCGCATCTAAATTTGATCTATCGACTCAACAATTCATTTGTAAAAAAAATTCAACAAATCTTGTATGTATTATTTTTTATTATGATTGAAAATATTTGCTAAAACCGATGTTTCTTAAATTTGATTAAAAATTTATTAATTTTTAATCTAAAATGCATTATTTTCTATTATGATAACCTTCCCAACGTTTTTTTTTTATTGAGTTTTAAAGATGTCCTCAAAATAGGTATATTGAATAAGTTATAATTATCTCTAAATTTCAAATTTTCTTTATTTATTTGTGTGCAAAATTCTAATGTGTTCTAAGTTTATTTATTCTCATAAACCTTCATTTAATACACTTTAATTCTAATGCGAAATTCTAAATTTATTTATTTGATAACTCATAAAAAATTTATTTATTTGATAACTCATAAACCTTGGTTTAATACACAAAATTCTAAAAAGATTCAAGTTTGATTATGAATTTGTTATTTTTATTTTTCATCTTCCAAGTTCTAAATAAACCCAAATTTTGAACAAGTATATACCGTCAAAATGCCATACAACGTAAACTAAGATCCGTGATACAAAAACAAAAATCAACCAACTTGCATGCCTCTCCCAATATTGAGGATGAGAACCCATGATTTGATCCGCTAGCTTAAATGCCTATATCATGTCAAGAAGAGAAGGGGAAGAAAAGACTATCAACCGACTTAAATGCAACTTGCAGGAGATGTCCGCTCCTCACTCAAAAGAATGGCTCATTAGCTAGCCAGACTAATGGGTCATAGGAGCAAATGTGCGACCAATTTTTTAGTCAAGTGAAGGAGTGTTTTTCTCGAATGAAAATATCAATCTATCTTTAGGGTGGGTTTTTTTATAATATGGCTTTCAAATTTAGTTCCGAACGAGAGGATGATATTCATACATGTAAAGGTATTGCCTAAGTACAAAACTTCCAGAAAAAGACCTTGCGGAGAAAAATAAAAAGCTGTATAAAAGTGTTTCTAAAAATTCTTATTATAAAAGCTGCGAATCATCACAACTATCAAAAGTTTAATGGAAGAAATGAGAAAGAAAAAAAAAAAAAAAAAAAAAAAAAAAAAAAAAAAAAAA
>NW_019268564.1:1267333-1301719 GCF_002738365.1 Cucurbita moschata
AAAAAAAAAAAAAAAAAAAAAAAAAAAAAAAAAAAAAAAAAAAAAAAAAGCATAAAACTTCGGCAGTGGGGAAAATAATTAATCGGTTAGAAAAATTGATAGAAGAAAAAAAATGAAGGAAAGTAAAAGGAGTGAGGGCAAATTTACTATACATAGTGATGATGACGACGGCGACTGTAAAATTGGCAACGCTCTTTCTCTTCTTTTCACTTCTCATTGTGGTTTCGTCTCAACACAGAAAGTAATCCTCCACTCTTCTCCTTCCGTCGTTCGTCGCCATCTTCTGCAACCTGCAAACAAAATATTATAATTTATATGCTTTAATGGAAACTTTCTTGGATATGATAATTATTAAATTTTGCCAATTAGAAGTAATGAACTTCGATGGGTCAATTTGGTATTATACATCAATTACTTGTTAACAAAATTAAGCCATTTTTTAATATAATAGTTGAGAATGTTGGATTAATCCACCGAGAGTTATCTTATTTATAATCAAATAAATATCATTAACAGATAAAATCAAGAATTTAAAAGAATTAAATTGAAGAATATTTAAATATTAACTTCAATAGAAACTTAGGCTACAGATTTTTTTATTCATTTAAGACAAATAATCAAACAAACGAGGTCACATTTAATAATCTTTCGATTATTTTAGATATTGAAAATTAAGCTTATTTATTTTTGTTATCTATTTTTTGGAAATGTTTTCAAAATCCCAGTCACATTTTAAAAACTAATAAATGTGGGTTTTTAAAACCATAAACACAATTTTAAAAAATAAATAACCTAATAGTATTAATATTAAATAAAGGAAACATTCTTTTTTAAGTAAATATAAAACTGTAGACAAGCAAATATAGAAAGAACTTACTTCCTTAGTTATCTGCAACAATATGTCGATAATTTCAGAGAAGTCAGGCCTGCATGAGGGGTCTTGTTGCCAGCATTTTTCCAGCAACTCAGCCAGCTTCGGATTAGTGTGCTTTGGAATAATAGGCCGTAAACCCTGAAAAAAAACATACATGACCGATTAGACTACTAATTTATGCAAGTAATATGCTTCTTTTTCTCTTTCAGGAAGCCATTGGAGCACTTAATTTTATGGAATAAAATTGTACCTTTTGTACCACTCCGACTGCAGCTTGTAATGGAGTAAGGAATTCATAGGGTAGCTAGCAAGCAAAACAAACGGCCATCGTTTATAGGAAAGGAAAAAGAAAGCTAGGAACTATGTTGCAGGGAGAGGGAGAAATGGTGGATCGCCATTTATTTATTGTACCTTTCCAGTAAGCAGCTCCCACAAGACAATTGCAAAACTGAAAACATCAGCCTTGTGATCATAGGGTTTGTGTTCAATAACCTTCAATACGAAGTAACTGGAGTAAGAAGATGACAATATGAGTTTACTATTTATTTCCGAAAACTTTCAGCTAGTTTTTGTAGAACGAATGACTACTTGGTAGCAATATACCAATTTGATTAGAATCACAGCAGCCAGAATACTCAGATGATAACAGGCTAACAGTGTTCGGTGTGCACGGGATTGAAGGTTAGTTTCTATAACTCGAGTACCAAAACCCCACGTATATTCGAGCATGTAATCTGTGGTTTGTGCGCAATAACATGATAGAGTGGTATGGGATAATGCCAGGTCCTACAGTTAACATATTGAATCTCCATATTCCCATGAATATATACCTCAGGAGCCATCCACCGATATGTCCCAGTTTCTGCAGTCATGACTCCTGATTGAGCTTTCACTCTGGCGACGCCGAAATCAGCAACCTTGACAACCTGTAGGGTAAGGTGGTGTGAGAGAGATGCACATATTCAGAATAACAAAACAAATTGAGTTTAAATTATACAATTTACACATACAACTCCATCTACAATTATCAAGCTTTTGAATCTAGAGAAATTTGCAACAACCCATATAAAGAAATAACGTCGAGGCAGCATGCATGACATCAAAATGAAAGACCGGAAAGAAATTGTCCTTACTTCATTTTCATCCATCAAAAGATTAGCGGCCTTGAGATCTCTGTGAATGATGTTATTTTGGTGCAAGTAGTTCATTCCCTTAGAAACATCAATGGCTACCTTGAGCAAGGATGGAAGCCTAAAAGTGCCCTTTTGTTTATGTAGATAGTCATAGACACTACCACCAGACATAAATTCTGAATTGAAGAAATAGAAAAATGGCTTCAGATTAACCGCAAGAACTAATGTATGCTGGTTTATTCAGTGCAATAGGGTTAGAAGAAAATTTAGCAAAATATTCGATTCACCTGTTACTATGCACAAGCTTGGAGGTTTAGTACATGCACCTATAAACTGTACGACATTCTTATGCCTGACTTTTCTGCCAGGCACAAAAAAAAAATGTTCATCAAAAGGTTAATAACATGAACTCAGCATAAAGCAGGCTAGCTCAACCTCTCCACACATCACTAGAATGAGAAAGTGAGAAAAGACATTGAAAAAAAGGAAAGCAAAAGAAGAATACTTTGTAGGGATATTTATTTTCAAAAAACAAATTCATTAATGACAGATATTAACTTGATGTGACAAGTAGCTAATGAAGCGTTCAAGAACACTAATTATAACTGGAACCAGATATTCTGTCAATTATATACTTCCCTCCATTTCAAAATCTGCGTATCAAAATCGTAAACCATCCCTTATGTTCCTTGCTTCCATTCCTCTCCAATCAAGAAAAGGATTGGATCAATTTCAATCACAAAACGAGAGGAATTTATTGACCTCAAAGAAATGATAATTCCAATGTCATGAATGCTAAGAAAACCAATCAAAATCAGCATAAAATATATGTTAGATTATGAATAACAGATTAACAATATCTGACCTACCTCATAATGTACACCTCCTGGGCAAACTCACTTTGCATATCTGAATCTACGCGTTCAGGTTTAAGGACTTTAATAGCGACTTCCTGACTGCAGTATGTACCTTTATACCTGGTTTTGTTGACAATGATATTTAGGCTTTACATAAAATTGTACCAAACATATACACATAAGAGAGACATGGGGAAACATTTCGGACTTACAGATCTCCATATGACCCAGATGCAACTTTATGCTCGAACTTCAGATGTCTAGGATTAATTTCCCATACATCAGTCCCATCCGTGGGAATTTCCACACGATCAGGATCAGGTTTAATTGATATATCCCGTTCCCTTATTGAAAAGGATTTATGATTTGGCCAAGCCTTCCTCTGAAAATTAAAAAAAAAAGAATTCCGAAGAGAAAGAGAAACATTGTCTACATGAGTTGACAGGGCAAATAATCATAAAAGAAATTGGAATCTAGATGCACTATGTTGATGTAACCAATAATTAGATAAGGAGCAACCTCAACCTGTATGATTTCCTTCTCTATCGCAGTCTTCAATCGCTCTGTTTCCTGTTTCAATGCCAAAATACAGATTAGATTTGAGCATTAGTTAAAATTACAGCTTGTATGTCCAGTAAAGAAAACTATCCAAAACCACAGTTATCCTTACCTTCCCGATTAATATTGCTCTCACAACATTAGGAAAGGACGAATATTAGAGGTTAAACATTTATTGGCACCTATATATTGCTATACATTAAAAGAGGTGGACTTGACGGCATTACACTTTAACCCTTAACATTTTCACAATCGGAGCTCAAGGTTTAAGCACAGATAGGCCTTGTAAGGGAAAGGAACAGAGCAGACCAATATGCCTTATTACATATATTTTCCTTTCACTTTGGAAAGCGAAGATAGAAAAGAGAGACTACATTACAGCTCAAATGTACCTAAAAGAATAATATACCTCATAGGGCCAACCATCAACTACAAAAACGTCCAAGGAGTAACCATCAACAGTGGAAAATGCATGTGCCTCCTGGATATTCAGACCAATCTCCGCAAGCAAGGAAGTCAACTAAAAATATACAAAAAGAAGCTGCAGCTCAGCACAGTAAAAGATGTCAAGGTAAAAGATTCTGAAACTGGTTCCCACGCTTTATATGACTAGTCATTAGCAAGGTCCAGTTTCAAGTGAATAATCTATTGATACATCTCATATATATATAAAGTACCTATTGATAAGAGCTTCATTGTAAGATCAACTAAGAATGCTACCCTTTATTACTGAGTTAATGGACATGACTGGCTTTCATAAAAGAGGTTTACATAGTGCCTAAACTAGTAACTCATTGACAGGACCAAAGGTGACTAGCATAAGAATACCATGTGCCTAACATACACGCATACTCTTCTGAAGAGGAACCAAGTCTATGTGAGATACCTGACTGAGAAGTTTTGGCTTGTCATCCGTAGAGAAAGTTATTTCATGCATCGGCCTACATTATTTAGCAAACCAATAGAGAAATAAACGTCAATCAAATGCAGAAACCTTCGATAGAATGAGGAAAAAGTGATCCAGTTATAAAAAACAGTTAAGTTTCAATAAACGATATTTCCTCTCACAGAATTACCTGTACATGTATGAAACAGATGGACCTTTTAAAACGAATCAGATCATTTGAAGTAAATAATTAAATAATTAAAAATAATAATAAATTCAGTAAAACTATACCTGTTTGATTCATTATGGAAGGGAACAGTGATTACCGGAAAGATTGTGTTTTGGCATGTACGGAATGATCAACCTCCTGATCCTGAGCATTATTAGCTTCAAGGGCGAGGGCTTCAAGGTTGGGAGATGACCCAAAGGCAGGTGGTGGATGTATGCTAACAAATTATAAAACCATCAGAAGATTCCATACATTAATAAAAAGATAATAAATATTAAATCAACACTGACAGTAATCAAACACGATAACATTGCATAAAGTTAACATAATCAGAGACTACTGACAGTAATCATACAAGAATATAAAGACATAAAAGCATACCTCTGCCTGCTCGGTAAATTTGAAGAATTATGATCTGTGTCTTTTACAGGACCGGAAGCAGCAAAATCAGCTGAATTCCCATCAGAAATGGCTTGGACCTAGAGGAGTGGGATTGATAATATTAATTTACTGAAGATGCACCAAAGGAGAGTAAGGTGGGAGAATAAAAATGCCCCCTCATGTAACTATTCGCAATCCTTAAGAATACAAATTTTAAATCACGAAATGAGAGCAAATAAGTGACATCGATTCCAGATAAGCGTTTAAATTCTAAATGAAACAAAACTTCCCAACTCAATAATAAAGAAAACTTACAAAGATCAACAGCCATATGGATTTTTTTACAAAAAATAAAAACACGGATACTATTGAAAAATTCAGCCAAAGAAATTTGCAGCAGAACTTCAGAAGTCTAAGATTACAATAAAAATTTAATTGGCCTAGTGGTCTAGAATGCTGGTTTGCATGCTTCAAAATGCCTAGATTCAATTGCTTTATTTATCTTTGTTAACGTAAACACTAACATTCCATATTAATGACTTACCCAACCAGTCATAAGGTGAAAGCACAGTAGATGAATCAATTTAACCTATTGTATGATTACTATTATTTTTTCCTAATTTGCAATAAGACCGATAGAAAATAAACGGTGTTCCATCCATTACAAAAAAAGAGATGACCAAATAATCTGATAATGGTACATAAATAACTGTTGGTCGTTCATCAATGACCAGAAAACGTTCTATGCAGGATATATACCATCCAGTAATCCAGTTCTAAACAACAAAATGCACATAACACTACGTTCTTGACGTGTCATGATTGGAGAAAGGGGAAAAAGGGAAAGCGCTCAATGACGCTCACCTGCACTAGGCGAACTTCAATTGCAGGTCGATTTGCAGGATCGTGAGCACATTGCAATAATCTTTTATGCATGAGAACGTCTTCTGCCCTCTCCACATTTACATCGAGAGCATATCTGCAGAGCATTGAATCTAATTGATCAACTATTTGTCAACCGAACAAGGCGAAGAAAAAGAATACGGGATACACAAAGACTAAACGGCAAAATTCAGGAAGTGTTGAGGACGACCACAACTTGCATTGCAAACAGAAGCAATAAAGCAAAAAAGAAATTCCAAAGCAAACTAACATCGAATCGGTTAATTCAAGAGAGCAAGAAAACAACTGTCGACTCGCCAATATCAATAACACAATCCGCTCTCTCCACTCCAAAACTGAAAACCTGATCCGATTCTAATCCAATAATAATGATAAAAAAAAAATCCAAATAAACATGCAAAAACAACATTGATTACCAACACAAACGAAAATACATCGCAATCCAGAAATCAACAACCGTCAAACCAGCACGCAAACAACGGATTGAAGAAAAACGAGAATCTCGATCAGGAAAACGCGATAAACAAGTCAAAACGAAAAAAAAGAAGAAATGTAGGAGAGAGTACGGAAGCAAAGAGTAGGTTAAAGATACCGAGTAGGAAGGCGATTAAAGTGAAGCCATAGTTCGTCATCGAAACCAGGCTGAAGCGTCTCCTCGTTGACGGAATCCTTCAGACGGCGAAGAACCTCATTGTAGACCTCAAACTTCTGCCTCTGTTGCCGAGACTGCGCCGGCGACAAGGAGCCGTACGCTCTACTTCCACAGCTCTCGTTATCCTCCATAACCATTAGGGAAAAATGTAGAAAGCAAAAGCCAAAGAGAATAAAATGCGACAAGCTTTCGATCTCTCTTTCTCTCTCGCTTTCGTTTGCAGACGAAGGTTTTACGTGAAAAAGCAAAACAACGGTTGATTGTGAGAAAAGAAACCCAAAACCAGAACCAAAAACGGTATTTATATGAAGACACTGATTTAATAGGGCGAGTCGCGGACTCAAAAACGGAAATTAATGCTTTAATTTAATTAAATAATTTTTTTATTTTTTAAATCACAATACAAAAGGTTAGTCCCTCAATCGTCTCTTATTTTTTTTGGTAGCTAATTTTTAAAAAATTAAAATTAAATATATTTACCATAAATCAATCTGGTGACCTTCTCTCCTAAATGAATTTTTGAGTGCGAACAAACCATGCTAAAAGGGCTCGTGTTGATCAGTAAGAATAGTTTTCACTTTTAAAAGCTACAAATAGGTAAAACAGCCACAACTTAGGTGAATGTTAAGCAGAATTGATATTCCGTCTAAATCCCGAGCATAGAACATAGAACATTACAATTTAGCATGCTAAAAAGGCTCGTGTTGATCTGTAGGGATAGATTTCACTCTTAAAAGCTACCAATGGGTAAAACAGTCACGTCCTAGATGAATGTCAGGCAGAATTGATATTTCGTCTGAATCCCTAGCATAGAACATTACAATTTAGTTTTATATTTTTTAAATCTACCCTTTAAAATATTGAACGAAAATTTGACGTGTTTATTTTATTTTATTTATTTAAAAAAAAAATTTAATTAAACCGGTTTTGCGGAAGCTGAGGGTCGGAGCCGAGGAGGATTCTACTGCTAATCCGGCGACGCCTTTTTTCATTTTCAATTAAAGAGGAGGAAAATTGGTATGCGGGGAGGTGTACAGTTGTTACCATGAGGGCGAGCACTTGGCATCTTGCTGGGCCCAAGTAGAAAATGGCTTTTTTGTAAGGGTTTTTCTGCAAAAAAACAAATAATACTATTTTCGTCCTATTTGAAGGGACGTACAATTAATGATTTTACATTTATTATTATTATTAAATTTTTAAATTTTAAAAGAATATGTTTGTTCTTATCTATTTTTTTAAATGACATTTTTAAGAGTCTTAATTAGTCAAACAAATTAAAGCATTCTTTTAATTATCCCTTTTTTGGAGCATTTTTTAATTACTTTAACTTATTTTTTAATCTTTAATTAAAAAAAATTAGTTAAATTTCTAAATTTTTGTTTAGAAAATCATTTTTTTTCTAAAATTTTAATTTTTATGTAATAATTTAAATAATATTATTTAAAAAAATGATCGGATGCGTGTGGCGGATGATGGAGCAGCACGATGCGCTAGAAGGTTTTGTTTTGGATAAACTAAATTCAATATTTATTTATTTATTTTCTAAATTTATAAAATAAAAAAAGAAAGTGGGTCCCACTCTAAATAAATGGGTATTATAGATCTCTATTCTTTTCTGTAGTACTCCCACTGACATTTTACCCATTATAAATATAAAAAATAAATAAATTAAATAAAAATAATCCATTTGTGGGGCCCATAAACGTGGCATATTCCGTGGAGCCCACAGGTTTGGATAAGCTCAAGAGGAGGGTATCAAAAGACAGTTTTGACCCTATTGATTGTATATTAGCTATTGCGGAAATGTGGTGGGGCCCGATTTTACCTCCAGAATGCTGGGAGGAAAACTTAGTTTCCTCGAGGGTATATCCGTAATTTCATATTTTGATTATTCTCTCTCTGTCTCTGTCTCTATTCCCCTCGTGAATAAATAGATTCAACTAATAATTTTAAATATTTGTTTTATTATTTTTCATTAAAAAAAACCGATCTTTATTTCAATTTTTTGATTATTTGCATTTAAATTTTGATTTTCTTTAATATATCAATAGAATAATTTTTTTTTAAAATTTATATTTGAAATAACATAAAATATTAAAGACAATTATTAAGTATTTAGCCACAAAAGAAAGCTAATAAATAATTCCCTTCGTTGCAAGGATTTAGGGATCTGAGTGATTTAAAAAAAATAAATTAAATTATTATTATTATTATTTTAAATATTTTTTTAAGCAATTATTTTAGAGATAATTAAATAGGGCACGTGAGTCAACAAGCTATATAGTTGACAAAATTAGGTGCTTTAATCCCAACGAATATCCTTTTGACATCCCAAAATTATATTTTTTTTAATATGTAATTTAATTCATTAACTTCTAAATTTAAAAAATACTCCAATTTGTTGTATTTATAAATATATTTTAAATTAAATTAGATTTTTTTTTGGGTAAATTTCCACGCTTTTAATTTTATGCCAAATAAATCCTTTCATATTCCTTTCGTATCTTTTTCATAAATGAGATTTATTATTATAATATTTTTATTCAAATAAAATTAACTTTAAAAGAAATACTCGAACAAAAATTATATTTTAATTTTTTTCTCATTCGTTTATTTTAATTTATTGTACGTTTTAGATACCTACTAACTTTAAAAAAATAACTTTTTTGAAAACTTGTCATATTCTTTCAGATATTTAAATAGCTCAACCTTATCCTTCTTTCGGGTCGGTTTTATCTTATAAATTTTTTATTAATTCTATTTTTAAAAAATGTATTATTATTATACATTTACCAAATAATTGGGATTAAACAAAATAATTTACCATTTAAATTAACTAGCTAAATATCAATATAAAATAATTATTATTAATTTTTAAATATATATTTGTGAAAAAACTAGGAATTAAATGAGCTGGCAACGGAATCGTGATGGGATGAGAAGCTTTTTGCTTCAATCAAAGGATAAGAAACTGTATGGGAATCCAAGTCGGCGTCGTTTTACGAGGGCTCAATGCCACGTGGCTAGATCTAATCTGCCAGGTATTCTCGTGGGCCCACAACCAGATACCTGTTTTGCTCATACCTATATATATATATTAACACTTTACAAAATTAATATAATAATAATAATAATAATAAATTTTTTTTTAGTATAACGCGAGATACGATAATTAACTATAATAACTAAATTCTAAATATGGTTTAAAATATTAATATTAATAATTTAAGAAATTATCTGAATATGAGATTAAATGTTCAAATCTATCCAAATAAAAAAACAATAACTACATACATATAAATTTATTTAAGGTCGTAATTTATTTTGAATTTTTTATTTTCTAAAACGTTTAAAATATTTATTTAAAGATGTGGCTGCCGTGTTTATTCAAATTGCATTTATAAGAAGATAATGATAATTATTCTCTTTGTTAATAGCTTAACGTATGAATAATACTGATTCAATATATGTTAGTTGATAATAATATTTTTTTTTTTGGATATATCGATCATTATCATATTAATATTCAAAATCATTAAATTTTAATGCTAATATTAAAAAATTTAATATATAATTTTAAAATTAAAGAAAAATTTATTGATGATTTTTTTTTTTTTAAAGAAGTTTTATGATAATATTAAAAAATCCGAAGCATGCAAATCGTGGAAGTAACCATGATTTATCTCGAGAAAAAGAATCAACGGCTCTGATTGGATAATGGGAGCAAGTTGATGGTGGATCGTGGGGCCACGATCCGTTAATTTATTTTGTTTTTTTAAATGAAAATTAGGGTCCTGATTTGTGGGGATTTGAGAACGGCTTTTAATTAATTAACTGATAATTAAGATTAAGAGCGAGCTGACCTTTTTTTTTTTTTTTTTTTTAAATATTTTGGTTATAAATTAATTTAAAATAAATAAGTATTTTGGATGTAATAACAGAACCTTTTGATCTCAAAATAAAAAAAAAAAATTTAAAAATATTAATTCAGTTTTAATTTTTGAAAATTGTGTTTTTTCATTAATTTTTACACTTTTCTTAATATAATTTTTTTAATTAATTTTTAGTTTTAAACCTTCCTTTGGGTTTAATAGGAAAAAGAAAAAATAAAAAAAAAATAACTTTTATATTGTGGTTTTAAAATGATAGATTTTGTAACGGCCCAAGTCTACCAGGAGCAATATTGTATTTTTTAAGTTTTCTCTGTCCGCACTCACTCCTCCTCCAATCGACGAGGTCTCATAATCCACGCCATTCATGGCCAACAGAGTTTCTCTTTTCAATCGATGTTGGATCTTACAATCCACCTCCTTTGGGCCTAGCGTTCTCGCCGACACACCGTCTACTGTTACTAGATATTACCATTTTTTGGGTTTCCATTTGAGGGCCCAACGTCTTTGCTGACACTTGTTTCCCTCTTTAATAAATGTCGGATCTCACAATCCGCTCTTTTTGAATCTCAACGACGTTTCTCTCTCCAATACACATTCATTTAGTGAGATTCACATAGGCAAGTAGAGCTCGAAAGTTAAAAAGAACAAAAAGAAAATAATAATAAGACCACGCTATCCACGTTATCCACATGGCAGACAGTGGGAGGTGGGTGGGGGAGTGATATGGCAGGGAGATGAGGGATGACATGGCGACGACGTGGAATGTCGACATAATATGAGGTGGCAGATGGGTGGCCTTTGGAGGCAATGAAGAGCCAAAAATTAGAATGTCAGTGAAGCACGTGGGTTTGCCAGCGAGGCGGCGAGTAGTAGCCGCTGGAATCGGCGACGGAAAGCAAACGGAGTTAGTAAAGTTTGTCAGAGAAGAAAGAAAAAAGAAAAAAAAAAAAAAAAGGCATGTTTTCAGGTAAGAATATTATAATATAACCATTTTAAATAAATAATAATAAATAAATAAATAACATTATCCAAACAGAGCACAGAAGCACGCCGTTGCCTATTTTAATATTTTTAATAAAAAATATATTAGGTTAAAAATTATTTTTAGTGGATGAACAACATTTTTTTTTATAATTTTATCTATGAATTTAAATTCTATAATTAATATATTATAAATTATTTAGTTTTTTCGTTACAAAATATATTATAAAACAAAATTTGAATAATTATTTTAGTCAAATCCAACACAATACTAATTAGAAATTACGAACCTCCACAATGAAGATGTATTATTGTTTATAAGCTCATGATCATCTTCTTAATTAGCTTGTGTGAGACTTCTCTCAACAATCATTCCCTCGAACAAAATACACACAGTAGAGATGTATTTATTGTTTATAAGCCCATGATCATATTCTTAATTAGCTCGTGTGAGACTTCTCTCAACAATCATTCCCTCGAACAAAATACACACAATAGAGATGTATTTATTGTTTATAAGCCCATGATCATATTCTTAATTAGCTCGTGTGAGACTTCTCTCAACAATCATTCCCTCGAACAAAATACACACAATAGAGTCTCCCCTGAGGCCTATAGAGCCCTCGAACAACCCCTCCTTAATCGAGGCTCGACTCCTTCTCGAAAAAGGCTCACAACTTCTTTGTTCGACACTTAATTCTATTGGCGTAACTAAATTAAGGACGTGACTCTAATGTTATGTAAGAAACAACAAACCTTCGATCAACATAAACTCGTGATTATCTCATTAATTAATTAATTGATTAATATATGCTTCTCCAATTAAATTAACACAAAAAGATATGTTTAAATTTGAAGCTCCAATTTGAAGGGAGAGACAAGTACACAGCTGGCGTGATCTGGACTGTCGGAACTCCAAGATTGGGTGGGGTCACTTCATTTCTGACGTGGCATTTGGTGGTACACATGTCAAATCAAGTAGAAACGTTAATCTTCCATGGGCGCTTTGAGAATTAATGACGTGGACCCCACAGGTTTCCAGTGGGACCCATGGAAATATTTGCCAATATGGCCCAACCAGATCCTAGGATTTTAAAATTGGCCCCATCAACTTATTATTATTATTATTTAATGAAGTTAATTAGTGTTTATATATATATATAATTTTAATTTTAATTCTATTAAAGAAATTTCAACAATCTGAACAATTTTATTTTTCATTTTTGTTTTTTTTTAATAATGATAAAACTACCAAAAAAAATTATGGAATGTTTATCATTCGCATGCAAACAATTTTAATTTTATCTATAAAAAATTTCAACAAAATCAATATTTATTAAATAATGAATACAGTTTATTCGAATCTTTATTAAATAATGTGTTTCACAATTGTATGATATTGTCCATTTTGATCTTAAGCTCTCATAGCTTTGTTTTGTGGTTTCCAAAACGCTTCAAACCAATGGAGAGAGTATTCCTTGATTATAAACGGACGATCATTCTCTAGATTAGCAGATGTGAGACTTTCGTCGTCCAACATAATGATCCCAACGAAACATGTTCGTTGGATTGTTTGAGTCATTTATTTACATTTATATTTTTAATAAAATTAAAATATTAGTGGGTAAAATATTTATTTTTAAATATTTAATAATTCAACATTTATTTTAAAAAAATATTTATTTTTGCATAAATTAACGAAATTGCTAATAATTAGGGGGAATATTCGAAATTTCAGACAAGGATATTCCCATATGCTTTATTATTTATTTGTTTTTATATATTCGGATTTTTTCTTCTTCTTTATTTGCAAGTGGAAATTAATTTACATAAAAGTATTTGTTCTTTGCGCAAATTGCAATTTATTATATTGAGGGCATTTTTGTAAATAAAATATTAGCCTTTTGTATTCGAAATCCAGATTCAGTATCTAATGGCCCCGACATTTCCACATAGTAAAACTATTTACTATTTACTTCTAAGAGTAAAGACTATCATCACACACCAATACATGTCATTCCAACATGTTTTATTCTCGATCACATACATCTTTAAAAAATATTTTGGAGTTCCTATGATTGAAGTACCGAAAATAAAGATGCACTTCATTGGTGTTAGACGAACACGACTCTCCACAATGGTATGATATTGTCCACTTTGAGCATAAGTTCTCATGGCTTTGCTTTGCTTCTCCAAAAAGCCTTATACCAATGGAGAGAGTATTCTTTGTTTATAAACTGTGATCATTCCCTAAATTAGCCAACGTGGGACTTACATCATCCAACCATTGGTATATGTAGCGACTTTCAATTCTTTAACGTCTGCTCTCATTCAAATCCAAAAGTTAAAAGATTACGAATATTTTTGAATTTTTATAAAATTTAAAGATATTACTGAAAATCGTCCAGGTTATTTTTATTAATTTAATCTTGTTTTTTCTTAATTCCAAAACTACCCCTCTTCTAAAAATAAAATATTTAATTTTGGGTAGTTTTTGTAAATAAAGATGGCGAATTAAAATTGATGGATTAAATTAAAAGACAAGACCGTTGGTGTGACGTGGCATTAGTTGTTGACCTGTCCGGAAAATATTAGGTTGGAGTCAGCAATGTACAGCATTTATCATGTCAAATTCATTTAATTTTAATTTAATTTTCGAAATTCGTATGATTACGTGGACGAAATTTAAATTAAAGTAACCATTATCTAATCTTTTCCCTAATAATTAAAGTTAATTAAAGTATTTTAAGATCGGATCGAATTAATTAATTATTAGTTTTTTAAAATATATATTTTCTTATATTAAAATTATCTATACATATATTTATTTAATTTTACAATTAATTATTATTATTATTTATTCTTTAACCACTTTTAAAAATAAATTTTAAATATTTAAAATATAATTTTTCAAAACGAGTTATTTTATTTTTATTAAAAATGATTAAATAAATGACACAACAATCTGAACGAACTCAACTAAAAAATTGAGATTTGATTGAGTCCGGTTGTGTTTATTATTTAATAAGAATTGCTTTTGTTGAAAATTTTTACAACTCGAACAATTATATTGATGAGTTTGAAAAATGTTCAAACTTGACAATCTCTATCGCAAACTTCATATGAAAATTTAAAAATTCAAGGATTTATTAGACAATAACTTAAAATTTGAGAACTAAACATGTGAATCAGTCTAAGATGTGACGCAGATATTGTTCTTTTTGGGTTTTTTCTTTTGGACTTTTCTTCACGGGTTTAAAAGCGTATGCTAGGGAGAGGTTTCCACACCCTTATAAAAGGTGTTTCGTTCTCCTCTCCAACCGATATAGGACATTACAATTCACCCCTCTTCAGGGCCCAACATCGTTGGTGGCACTCGTTCCTTCCTCCAATCGATGTGGGACCCCTAACAAATCCACCCCCTTCGGGGTCCAGTGTCCGTACTGGCACACCGCCTCGTGCCTACCCTCTTTCGGGAAACAACCTCCTCGCTGGCACATCGCCCCTTGTCTGACTTTGCTATCATTTGTAATGGCCTAGGCCCACCGCTCCTCTTTGTGATTTCCTTACGAGCTTCTCCTCGAGGCTTTAAAAAGCGTCTGCGAGGGAGAGGTTTCCACACCCTTATAAAGGGTGTTTCGTTCTCCTCTCCAATCGATAGGGTACATCACATAAGATGAGTAAATGACGTTTTAATTTTAGAGACGAGAATTAAAAGAATAAAATAAAAGTAATGTTTAAAGAGAAATGGAATTAAAAGTGAAAAAAAAAACACAAAGGTTGTATCCAAGAAAGAAATCCACTAAACGAGATGATGAAATAAAAACAACCCCACGATTGAAGAATCAACAAATGGTGGAAGCTGATGGAATGAAGAAGATTACCGACAGACGTTGACCCAACTTTTATTATTATTATTATTATTGTAATAAGGACTTGTTGACTAATTAATAATTAAATGTTTAATTACGTAACCGGTTGTTACAAATGAATACGTAACCGAGTAAAAGAGATGTTTTTTAATAAACTGAACCCACGTTCGAATGAGAGTTTCGGAAGATAAGATGAGTATAAAAGAATTGAAAGTCACTACTTATACGAACAACGTACATAAAGAACTCTATAATTAAATGTGCTTACTATGAATAATTCTATGTTGGATGACCTCCTAGAGATTTTTTTGAAATGCCCGTAAGGATAAAGTTTGTTGGAAAGACTAATGTAGGAGAATGTTGGGACTATTGATTTCTTTTAATTGTTTGGCTGCTTTTTTTCCTTCATGGTTACACGTTTTCGTGTTAACATGTTCGAGTGTGAGTTATAAAGCCTCGTACACATGACTACATTATTTTTCCCCACTCATTTCAGTCTTATTACAATCTCGGGTGAATATAGTAAGAGACAAAAACGAGAAAATAAGCGTTTTTGAACGTCCCAATGGTGCTCGTTTGAGAAGATGATTAAAGAAAATGGAAACAGTAATAAATGGATCCAAGATATTTTACTATAATAAAAGATCAAAATAAGATAATGGAAGGCTAAATATCATACAAGATATCTGTATATGATAAAAAATCAAATATGATATCTAAGGTAAACCGTAATAGAAGGCTAAATATCATACAAGATATTTGTCTATGGTAATAAAAGGTCAAATATGATACCTACGGTAAATCATAATTCAGGACTAAATATTCTCAACACGAGTTATTTAGATGAATTTGGTACGATATGCAAATGATCGAGAATACAATAAAGTGCTTTTAAGCGATAAAGCTCTCGAGATTTGAATTTGGTGGCGTTTTGAAACCGTGAAGTGGATGGACATTTCATAATAACCAATCCAATAAATTATCTACAAGTACAACCATTAGGCATGCTGGTTTATGTTGAAGAGATCAAGATCAGTTTTACATACAAACTTAAGACAATAGCATAGATATGATACATACAAATAGCCAAAGACATACCAGGGAATCATAGAATTACCTCTCCATCATTTTCAGCATCGGCCATGTCGTCGTCTTCGTCGTCCTCGACCTCACCATCAAAGAGCCACTGCTCGAATTCATCCACCTCATCGTAGTGGTGCATATAGAGAATGTCGGAGTTATCCCAATGATCGGCTCCCAACTCCTCGCCATGGCATGCTACGTGCAAGAACGGTCTACTTCTGGCTAACGCATCAACCAAGTCGCGATTTAGACTACCTGTAACACCCAACCACCTCAACCTGGGAAAGTATGGGTTTTTTAACCATTTGAATGAGAGCTGTGTAAGGCCACCACAGTTGTACAAATCCAACAACCGGAGGCTACTACCATGTCGTTGGTCTTCATTAACTTGCATCGAGGCTAATGCCATGACCGAGATATCGCCGATGAGAGGGCATTGACGCATTCGGAGTTCGGATATCGCAAACCTGCTTCTGGTCAGTTGTAAAACTGCAGTATCAGACAGATAAGGAAGGTTGGATAGATCTAATTCTTGCAGTTCTATTTTGGATAAGCCATCAAATAGAACAGTGATGGATTTATCTGTAAGCTTCTTGCAACCTCTAACAGACAAGGAAACTAACGAGTTCATAATCATGGGTCTTAAGTGAGACAATCCCGCATCACTAATATCGGACCCGTCCAAAAGCAACGTCTTCAGTTTTGGAATAGTACTGATAGCTTGAAGCGCTTCATCCCGAAGGCTTCTGCAATCTCTCAAGTCAAGAAAACTTAGATCCTTGTTCAACGACAAGTTTTTTACGGCATCGTTCGTTAGGAGACTGCACCATCTTAAGCTAACATGCTTCAAGGAAAGTGAAGTAGCAGAGATGTCGTGAAAAACTAGATGGGTTAATTGGATTCCATGGAACACCCTAAGCTTGTTTAAATTGGAGAATGTGTGCAGAAGTGTCCTGAACCCAGTGTCTGTAACACGACAAAAGCCTCCGAGACAGATACTTTCCAGGTCAGCGCATCCATCGGCCATCAAGAGGATCCCCAAATCATTTACTCTTCTAAAATAAGTTACGAAAAATTCCTGACTTCGCACCAAAGAGAGATGCTTCAATTTTGAAAGATGTTTGATTTGTTGAAGGCCAACGTTGGTCAGGTCAAAAGAAAATCTTGGTTCAATGATTGGAGCATCTTGTAGTTCCAAATGAGTCAAGGAGGCGAGACCTTTTGATATTGCACCAACCATGGCATCAGTGATGTAGTCCACTGAAAGGCACAATTTTTCAATGTTAGGCCACATGGATGGGCCAACATGATTCATAGAATTACTGATACCCAGATTTTGGCTAAGCAGTTCGGTGATTGTAACCGAATAGATACAGCCAATCTCGAGAGAAGTTAGTTTTTCGGAAGCCATAGCCCAGACTCGAGCAAAGTTTTGACGAAGGAAAAATGAGACATCAAACATCAGGGTTAATGCCTGTTAATGAAGAAAGACATCAATCATGAAACACAATCATGAGCCAAATAAGATAAAATTGAACTCATAAACAAGAATAGATTGTAGACTGTAGTTAGGTTCGATTAAACTATCGTACGCAACAAATGGGGTTAGAGGTTATCATAATAGCACACTAAATACTTTTCTATTTGATAAAGAGTAATCTTTGGCTCAGATCAAACCCTTTTGCATAATATTTGTCATCCTTACATGATTTGAATACCTTAGGCCCTGTTATCACGATTTCACTTTTAGATTTATGTTTTTGAGAATTGTGCTCGTTTCCTTACGAATTCTTCATTGTAGTTTTCAGCTCTCTTGAAAAAAAAATATTTGAATCTTGGGCCAAATTCCCAAAAACAAAAAAAAAGTTTATAAAACTTGGCTTGAATTTGAAAACACTTTTAGAAAGTAGATAAACAAAATAAAGAAACTAATGGGTAGAAGTACTATTTGTAAGCTTCAGTTTCGAAAACAAAAAACTAAATGGTTATCAAACTGACCTTAGAAGTTAAAACAATCATCTAAGGAGTACTTAAAATAGCCCTTGGGAGTACGAATGTCAATGACCGAATTGAAAAAACCCATCCAGAAAGCTCTTCTCAAAGGTGTGTGCTGTGAACACGTAGCTGAAAAAGACTTGGATTAGCTTTTCATTCTTGCTCGATTTGCTAGGAAGATTAGCTTAACAACTATGCTAGTTACAAGTTCCAGCTCTACTTGGATCCACTTACACTCACACTACACTCCAAGAGATTTGGAAAACGAGAAACGTACGAGTTATTGACGATGGAAACAGAGCTTTCTGGGATTGGATTCCATAAGATCTCTAGTTGGCTTTCAGCCATTTATCACCATACTGATTTTGGTTAGATCTAGCCGATCATTTCCACTTGATCGGAAATTTCACAACACACAACAAAGACCACGCTCGAGCTATGTAACAATTCCTCTAAGACAATCCATAATCGGTTAACGTAGTGCTTGAGATTTTGTGTAAGAAAGAAAGCGAAGAACGCTTTAATTCGGACCATTTTAGGAAGTTTGATCTTCTTGATTATTTCCAAGACTTCATTGTTCTAACATGATTACTTAAACATCTAATTTAACATATGAATATAACAGATATGCTACTGAGTCTTACTTCCAACCGTGTGCAACCACTTAGTAACTCTTCTAGATCCGCAATATGAATTGCCCGACCTCTTTTTTCAGCAACTGAACTCAAATAGAGGGACCTGGAGGGACATAATCGACCCAAAAACCCAATAACAGCGCCATTGAAACTAACATGAAATCTCAAATAGAAATTTTACTTCATGGCAAACTAATAAATGAGTCTTTAGTTTAGCTTTTCAGGATCAAGACATCACATACCTTAAATCCTTGCAGCACCCTCCGATCTCAGACAGCAATTTCCCACTGAAATCAGCGCAATTATGCAGATATAGTTCGTGCAAGGAAGGCTTCAGCAGAAGCTGGATAGCTGAATCATCAAGCTGACCACAATCTACCTTTAAGCTCCTTAGGAAAGGGTTTGGAGGCAGCAGAGGCCTCAGAAATTCCACCGTTGGAGAAATTTCCTACACGAGAAAAATCAAAACGAGATAAATAACTAAACCAAACAATGATCCAAGATGATGCAGCTAGCAAAACGGTCAAATTTGAGCTTCATTTCTCTCAAAATTATCAATAAACGACCTAGCAGAGTAATTTCTTGTAAATCTTAAAAAACAGAGCCAAACGATTTCCGGATTGGAGTATCCACAACGCAAAGGAAAAAGGGATCTCCAAGGGCAATAACTAGAATCTCATTTCAAAAGTAGAAATTGAGAATGAACTAGAAGAAAATTGAAGAAGAATACTTACAAGAAGATGGAAATTAGGGAGAAAATTGAGAAGTTGAGAAGCACAGGAATGGAAGGTCGTGCAGGTGGAAGCAATGGAGCAGATAGAAGGCAAATCGAGCTTGGTCATGATGGTAGCAAGGACAGCAGAAGGAAGGCGATCGAGGCTTTCCACGCTGCCATTCTCGTCCGCCATTTTCGTCTGGTGAATTCAATTCAAGCTTCTTCAACGTTGATTCAATGGAAGATGGATGCGGTTCTGGGGAGGCACCGTCGTCTACGACGACTTTATCTTGATCCACAGCCGCGCTCCGACCCGATGGCATCTTGGAGATATATATTAGACAGAGTTTTAAATAATAATAATAATAATATATAAAATTATTATATAGGCTTGCTTTTTACACAATTATTTTGGAAAAGAATGATTTAATTAAACAATATAGGAATCAATAACAAATATTTATATTAGATAATTGATTAACAAATAATTAAAACCATTCAAATTTACGTTATATTTAAAATTTTGATATTTACAATAATACCCCTAAATTTTTATACAATATTGTTGAATTTTCAAAAGTTTCGATAATACCTTTAACCTAAAAAAGATATATAAAAAATATCCTTACATAAGTTCGGAATGTAAATCGTGATCATTTTATTTTAAAAGAAGGGTTTAAAAAATACTTATGAACGAAAAGTTGTTACAATGTTTTAAAAATACCAAAAATACCCTCGAACTTTCATAAGTTTTATTAATATTCTTAAACTTTCTTATCGAGTTCAAAGATACCCTCGCTATTAATAAATGGACGGAAAGTTGTTACAACATTTTAAAAATATAAAAAATACCCTTGAAGTTTCATCGATTTCATTAATACCCTTAAACCTTCTTACAAAGTTCAATGATACCGTTGCTGTTAGTAAAGGACAGAACCGTCATTACAACGTTTCTAATTCCTTAACTTTCAAAATTTTCATTAATACCCTTAAACTTCCTTAAAAAGTTGAAAGATACCCTCACCATTAATAAATGGACGAAACCGTTTAAAAACTACCCACAAACTTTCAAAAATAGCATTAGTAATAGAAAACACGAGACAACGAGACAATAAGAAGGTAAACCTTAATAACAACTCTAGCTTTTACATAACATCTGTGAGATACATCAAGGCAATGGTGTTAAAAACTCTTCATACTTCATTTTTGGTATTCATATTTATTTGGTTGATACCTCTACTATCATGAAAATATCAACGTATCGATAAAACTTACCACTCTAACTCGATCTAGTGAGAACATTTCTCCAGCTCTTGGGTCGGGATTCCGTGATTTCTTCGACATCGTCCTGTCCTGTTCGTGTTGACTTAATATTTCCCAGAGAAAAGGACTTTCTAGTTTATATATATCAAGGGACTTCTAAAACTCTCCTAGTTTTTTAGGATCTCTTCTCATCAAGTTGAACTTTCTAAACTGAAACTCCTATCAGCAGCATAATCCACAAAGCTGTACAAAGGCATCACTCGGTCTCCATACTTCTCAAATCCTTCCAATTCCTTCTTTGCTTTAGTCCTCAGCTCCTCTGCCACCTCCTTGGCCTTCTCAATCCCATATACTCCAACATAGCTCTTCCCTTTTCTCTTCTTACTCTCATCGGTTTGATCGAGTTTCTTTGCTTGTTCTTTCCGAATATCGTCTACTACCTGATACAACACGCCGACCGCTCTTCCGTACCTTCTCAATCTCTGTACCTCATGGTCTTCTGCTCCAGCTAGAAGTCCTCCGCACACGGCGGAGCATTGGCTCATTTCACCAAATTTCTTTTCTTGGACAAATTCGATGGAGTTGGGGCCTCCCTCGAGGTCAAGAAACTGTCCTGCTGCCATGCCTCTGGAACCAACGGCTTTGGCAATCTCGGCAACCACACGGAGCAAGCGGGACTCGGGAACGAGGTCGAATGGTGTGTGTGAGACAATGTGTTGAAAGCCAAGGGGAAAAAGTGCATCACCAGCGAGAATTGCCATGTCAACACCATAAACTGTATGGTTTGAAGGTTGGCCGCGACGTGAGGGATCGTCATCCATGCAAGGAAGGTCATCATGGATCAATGAAGCTGCATGAACCTGCCAAAGGATCAATGATCAATTTAATACACTAGTTTGAAATGTGACAAGAGCTATTAAGAATAACCTAGCAACATGCAGTATATTGTTACAAAGGAGATGATGTTATCCGCATCGCCTTTGATATCACAAAGAGTCAATAAGCTCTCTCAATTCTTAAAACGCTAAAACTGTCTTCAAGAGTGATTAATTTTACTCTTGAATGTTAGATCTCACATTGCATCTCGCCATAACTTGTTTTTCATTCGAAGGGAGGTACATAATTCGGATTTGGGTGTTTTTTTAATAGTTCAACAACATGGGAAGATGAAGGGAGATTCAAACCTCTGACCTCTTAACTAAAAGCACATGTCTTAACCAAACCGAGAAAAAGAGAAGTGCACAAATATAGTATAAGGTAAGAGAGCATACATAACCAAGTAAAGCATAACTCGAAAAGTGTATATAATACAGAATATGTTCCAACACTACTAACAAGTTTGGAAGTGATTTTGAAAGGATTAGAATCACCTTTTTCATGTTCAAAATCACCTCGAAACATGCCTATAATTATTCAAAAACAATTTGAAGTGTTGAATATGACGAATCTAAATCACTTCCAAGCAGAGTACGCCTTATGTTTTCTATCAAATTCTCTATCAACCACAGTCCTTTGAAGGGTTCTCTCACATTTATTCATCCGACCCTTTACTCATTGAGAGCCTAGCAAGTGTAATTCCCAAATCAACTCACGTTTTGAAACGTATTGAATCATTGACCTATAAACCAGAATGCATAATGTAACAGACTGCGAACTGAACAGTATTTTATAGCCTAAAATGTTGCGCCCCCCTCCCCCCATCCCTCGAGTTTGTCCAACCTAATTCCCAAATCAACTTGGCTGTTCATACATACAAGTTTAATTCACATCTGGAGATTGATATGAACAGCCTGTTTCAGTAACTTACCACTTATTGACGATTGAAAGAACTATTACAGAAACTAGCAAACATAATGTACACAAACATGAAATCATAACCGCAAGTGCATATTCGAATCGAGCAATTTGTAGTCAAACTTCGTCAATATCCCAAGAAATAACAGAACACGAGAATTAAAGCGAATCTCAATCCAGAAACGTAAAATTAGGAATGAGAAAGAACCATTTCGAGAGCACAGGCGGTAGGGAATGCAGCGAGGCGGTCGACGCCGAAGAGCTCACAGGCGGCGACGCACATAACCGGAGGAGCTCGCTTGGCTCCGTTAGCCAAAACCGAGTAACGCATAGCTTCGTAGATCTGGTCCGGGTACTGAATGGGAACAGCTTCATCCAGCTTCTGGTTGATCTCGAGAATCAGCTTTTTCCAGTACGTTTTCAAATCAAACTGAATCGATTTAGCTTGAGAAGAAACCGCTGAAGAAGAAGAAGAAGAAGAAGATGAAGAGCATCGAATTGAAGCCTTTGTTCCAAAATTCATTCTGAGAGAGGATGCCGCCATGATCGAAAATGCCATCGTCGATGCTCTCCGTCTCTTGTTCTCTGTGAACTTTGCGGTCGAAAAATGGAGTCTGAAAGGAAGGTGGATGTCTGAGAGGGATAAGCACATGGAAGACGACGCAATTGCGGGCCATCAGCATCTGCCATGGATGAGTAAGACGTGATGATAAAAACTAAACTATAACTTATTTCTTTTTTTATTTTAATTTAAATTATTTAATTATTATTTTATTTTCAAAAGTAAAATTAAAAAAATTTAAAACTTTATATTTTGAATATATTTTAAAAAATGGTTTTACCTTTACCGGATGAAAGGGCGATTTTGCCTAACTTTTATTAAACCAAGATATTCTTGTTGTGAAAGCTCGGGAAACACCTCTAACTGGTTCCATCTTTTATTGGAGATTAGCTTATTGAAGAACGGTTTGATATATTGAGATACTCGATTTTTCAAGTAGACGTTAAACGAGCTTTGTAGGGTTCTTTTGCTGATTCATAACTAAGACTTGGCTACTTACCGACCTTACTGGGTCCAGGTCTAAGACTTGGCTCGAGAACCGAAATATAAACACAAGCAACAGTTGTACATTGGCTACGCACTATTCCACGACCGAACTCTTTTTCTCAATTCAAGACTAGACCTACAGAACTCACAACATGCACACGACAGAACTATGCACTAACCCACGTTCGAACCTCCTTTGCTCGATTCAAAACTAGACCTTCGAGACTCACAACGTGCACTATCGGACCGGACCGTGGACATTAGTTTGCCAACCCTAGGGAATCAGCTCACCGACATGTCGGCTAGCTTCAGGCCCAACCTTCATGGCCCGTGGGCTTCAATTTCCTCGTAAGCCCAAGCCCTCTATCGTCTCCCTCTCATTTGACCTCTCGTCCCGTATTTCGGTACCCATTTCTACTCTAGCAGAGCAATGGCGTCCTTCAGCTTCGGCTCTCTGATACTGCTCTCAGCGATTTTCAGGCTGGCACTTATCCTCTACGGCGAGTGGCAGGATGCGCACATGGAGGTCAGATACACTGATGTCGATTACATCGTTTTCTCGGACGCTGCTTCTCTAATGGCGGCGGGAAAGTCGCCCTATTTGAGATCCACATATAGATACTCACCATTACTTGCGTTTTTGCTCATACCGAACTCTATCTTCCATCGCTGTTGGGGAAAATTTCTGTTTTCAGCGTCAGGTGCCTTCAATTTTTTCATTCGATTCGTTACATTTTATTTATCTTCGGGTTTCTATGTTAATTGCCTTGTTTCTGTCTAGATTTACTCGTTGGATTCTTCATACGTACTATTTTGAAGAAACGTGGGGTTCCTGAAAATTTATGCCTCGGTTCTGTTATGGTTTGGCTTTTCAACCCGTTTACGTTTACCATTGGCACCAGAGGGAACTGTGAGCCTCTTGTTTGTGCAATGGTTCTTAAGATCCTTTTGTGTTTGATGAACGGTGTAAGTTTCTTTTCTCTTTCAGTTTACATTTGGAACTGTGCTAATTAAACGAAATAGGAAGTAGTTTAACTTAATCATGCAAATTTGTAGTTTCGACAATTGGTGGCGCGAATTTAATTTGTTTGCTTCGAGACTGGGAAATATTGTCATTAGATGTCGCAGGATCTTGCATATTTCATAATATTCATAGTTCTTATTTTGAATTGTAAGCTGCAGGTTTGATTAAATTTGTGTGAAGAAGATTTTGTAATTTTCAAATAATTTGTTACTGCTAAGATTCAACGTAAATGTAACGTAATTTCACAACATAACCAGTAACTTTGCACATTTAGTTCGAAATTTCTGATAGAAACTAGAAAGATTCCCGGTTTCAATTGTGGGATGTTACTGTTTATTAGGATATTGGTGCATTTGTTGGTAGATTATCTATTTCTAGTTTAGTATAACTCTCTTTCCCTGTAACAGGTCAGTTGCTACAAGCTGCATTTTGGTATGGACTCGTCGTCCATTTCCGAATCTACCCGATCATCTATGCCCTCCCGATTCTTCTGATTCTTAATCCAAATTTATTCAAATCTGGCATGAACCCTGCTCTTCAGAAATGGAGTCAGCATGATGAAAAGGCTCCTCAGAGAAATTTACAATCAAGATTGGCTTGTATTTTTAGTCCATGGTTTCTTTTGAAATCCATAATGACTAAGGAGAGGATACTTTTTGGCCTCATTTCTGGTTTGGTGTTCATCTTCTGCACCGCATTGTTTTATTATCTATATGGTTGGGAATTCCTGCACGAGGCACTGCTCTATCATCTTACACGAACTGACCCAAGGCACAATTTTTCAATTTATTTCTATCACATCTATCTTCATCATGAGCTTGAATTCTCTGTTGTGGAGAAGCTCATTTCATTTCTACCCCAGTTGGTAGTGCAGCTCGTTCTCGTTCTATCATTTGCTGAAGATCTTCCATTCTGCTGGTTTGCGCAGACCGTAGCCTTCGTGGCATTCAACAAGGTTCGTGTCCAAATCCATTTTTAGATCTTAAGAAGTTATAGATAGAGCTAAGATTCCTGTCAAAACTTGAGTTTTTTCAAGTTAATTGCACTTTCTGTTGAGATAAGACGTTTGAGTTTTTGCAGATGTAGAGTGTCAGCTGGTTTATTTTGTGCATGTCACCTAAGTTTAGTTAGTTCAATATGCGGATTTTGTTCTAGTGATGAGTATTCTAGGGCATTGTTCTTATTTTAAAGCTTGCAGGAGTTTTCTTGTGATATCCCACCTCGGTTGGAGAAGAGAACGAAACATCATTTATAAGGGTGTAGAAACCTCTCCCTAACATATGTGTTTTAAAAACCTTGTGGGGAAGCTCGAAAGGGTAAGCCTAAAGAAGACAATATCTGCTAACGGTGGGCTTGAGTTGTTACAAATGGTATCAGAGTCAGACACCGGGCGATGTACCAGCGAGGAGGCCCTTCCCCGAAGGATGGTAGACATGAGGCGGCGGCGTGCCAGTAAGGACGCTGGGCCCCGAAGGGGGTGGATTTGGTGGGGGTCCCATATCGATCGAAGAAAGGAACGAGTGCCAGCGAGGACACTGGGCCCTGAAGGGGGATGGATTGTGATATCCCACATCGGTTGGGGAAGAGAACAAAACACCGGTTATAAAGGTGTGGAAACCTCTCCCACGTTTTAAAAACCTTGAGGGTAAATCTAAAAGGGAAAGCCCAAAGAGGATAATATCGGCTAGCGGTGGGCTTGGGTTGTTACATTTCTTCTCAGGCCTTTATGTACAGCTGAATTGGGTTTCTCCTGCAATTTCTCTCATTTTCTTATTTCGTTTATGATGAAATGTTGGAGCTTTTGGTATCTATTAGAACCCATTCTCCCTGATCATTGGTATTGTCTTAATGCTTAATTAAGTTTTTGAGAAGCTCTTTATATTTGATCAACAGGTCATCACAGCACAATATTTTGTCTGGTTCTTCTGTCTTCTACCTTTGATTCTTCCTTGGAGTAAGATGAAGCTTAAATGGAAAGGCGTGTTCTCGATAGCGATCTGGACGGGAGCACAGCTTCACTGGCTGATGTGGGGTTATTTGCTGGAGTTCAAGGGAAAGAATGTGTTGATTCAACTGTGGATGGCTAGCATCATGTTCTTGGCTGCAAACACAACCGTTTTGACCTTAATCATTCACCAACACAAGCTCTCTGCGCTTTTCATGCTACCCAATAGCACAGCCGACAAGACGAAGAAATCCAACTGATGATGTATGTACTTTGTGAGTTGAATGATAGTTTTAATGATATAATTGTTTACAACTCTCTTTTTGTTGTCAATTTTTTAGTAGCTTTGAATGATATTTTTATGAAAAAGACGTAATTTAGTGGTATTTTTTCCCTCCATGTAGCAGCAGCGTTGTTCTTTACATTTCTCGTTTTGTTCTCTGAAAATGAAGATGTTGGAAAACTGAGGTTATGCTTAGTACGTTGGTCGTTTTGAAAATGAAATTTTTGATTGACTGGATCAGTCTCCAAATGGAAGAGTTGTTAGGTTATGGACGACATGACCATGAGATCGGCATCAGTACTGCAAACCCGAAAAATCCACATTGAAGTACAAGTTACAAAGACTTGAGATAAGAGTACATTTGAGAAAAAGAACAAGAGAATCAAACACATATGGATTGAGACAATAAGCAATCCATTCTTTCGGTCCTTTATGGGAAGCACTCGATAACTGATTGGATAGCTTGAATGCGAGTAACAGTGAATCGACTAAAACCAGCTGCATTAATAACATATGCCCATTCTTTACGTGTTCTTTCTTTGCCAGTGCTGGTATGAGCCATCATCACCAAGTCCAACATCAACCCAACATCTGATTGCTCGGTTTCTTCTTTTTCATCGATTACCGCATCAACAATAATCACTTTACCTGTGTTCTTCGGAATCGCCTCCTTACAATTCTTTAAAATAGTAATACATTCTTCGTCGTTCCAATCATGTAGAGTCCACTGCCATCAAACATATTTCAAGAATGATTTAAACAATCTCTACTTTAAACTCGAAAATTAAAAAACGGTCACAGTCGCACTTTGTTGAGCCTCACAACACAATTATGCAACATCTACTCTCACTCTCGATCAAATTAGCTAGTAAGCAATACGACCTGACAACAAAAAAAACATAGATACACACCTTGATGAAAGCAGCATCAGCATTCGGAACAAAATCAAACATATCACCCGCAACATGCTCCACACGTTCATACACAGGCGACGTAGAAACAACATGAGGAAGATCAAAATTAATACCTCGAATCCATGAACAAGCCTTAACAACAACACTCAAAGTAGCACCATTTCCTCCACCCACATCAACCAAACTCCCAACCCCATCAAAAATCCCTTGACAACCATCAAGTATAGCAGCCACAACCAGCCCCGTAGAGCACCCCATGGCCTCATTAATCAGCCTATTATGCTTCGGATTAGCCGCAGCATAGCCCCACACATCCATGCCATGCGCAGCCTCAAATGGGAACCTGCCGCCACTCTTGACGTGCGCGCTCAAGTTATGCCATGCTGCAAGCATCGCCGGGCTGGCTTCCAGCAGCATGAAGGGGGCCAAGCTGCTGCCGTTCTTGGTGGCGAGCAAGCGCGATAGAGGCGTCTGAGCATAGCCGATCAGGTCGTCGGATATGGAATATTCCTTGAAGATTCCTCGACGGACGAGGAATCTTAAGATTCGATGCAGGAGAGGTGAAGAACAGTGTAGAGTGGAGGAGAGTTGGGGCAATGTCATGGGGCTGCCATGGTCTTCAATGATATCAGCTATTTGAAGCTCTATGGCACATTTTATGGCTGCCATTTCAGAGAAACCAAATATGTATTTCCACATTTGGATGATGGCTTGCCCATCTTCTTCTTCCTTCTTCGACAACGTTTCTTTCTCGGTACCTTCCATTCGATCTCTTGTTCATATCAATCCTTTTCAATCTAGTTTCATTATATAGACGCTCGAAATTTACACTATGTCTGGAAAAATGCTTCTAAATTTTCAAAAAGTATCAATAATATCCTTCCCCTTTGAAAAAAATATTTTTAAATTTTAATTTTTTTATTAATATATTTCAATTTTTATTTTTTTAAAAAAATACCCATGAATTTTAAAGTAGCATTAACACTCTCAATATTTAAAAAGTTTTTATTGTCAATATATGGACAGAAACAAAAACAGTCTATTATCGTCTCTTTCTCAATTAAGTTATTTTTTTTAAGTTCATAGACATTTTTGAAATATGGTATTAACGGCTCTGTCCATATACCTACCATAAGACTATATTTGGACTAAATTTTTTTAAAAGTATTTTTAGGAGTATTTTTTAAACATTTATTTAAAGTTCCGAACTTCTTTGAAAATTTAAAGATATTTTTAATCTTATTTTTTTAAAAGAAATTAAAAATATTATTGAAATTTTTAAAAATTATAGAATATTTACAAGATAAAAAGTATAAAGTTAATTAAATTTTTTAATATATATTAATTTAACGCATATAATATATATAAACTGGTGGTGGAATCCATGACAGTAAAATGATTTTTTTTTTTGAAAATTAATAATTTAAATCTGAAAAGATATCCAATTATTTCTGGCTTTGTCGGGACTTTTGTTTTTTTATTATTTTTTTATTTTTTATAATTAAAATAGTCGTTGAGCTTTAAACTGTTTCAATAAAAAATTTAAATTCTAAAAAAAATTATTAATTTGTGATGAAAATCTTTAATATTTTATTTTAAAATATTCTTAAATTTATAAAATTTTATTTACGTCTTTAAATTTAAATAAATAAAAAAAATTATAAAATACTCTTATTATTAAAATATAAACTGAACTATTCGTATAATATTTATAAAATCTTTTTTTTACTGTTAGTATATGAACCTAAATTATTTATTTATTTTAATTTATCTCGAGTTAGAAAAATAATAATTGAAAAATAAATTGTTTATTTAGACTTTAATTTTATAATTTAATGGAAAGATATTTTTTATATAAAAATATAAACCATTTCTGTCCCAAATTTATTTTTTTAAAAAAAATAAAAGCTAATTATTTAAAAAATTATAACTATAGCTAAATCAAAATAATTTAATAATTATTTATCTAATACTATGATTTTTTTTTAAAGTTTAAAAGAATTTAAATCATATTATTGTTGATTTTTTGTTCAATTAATTTTATATTAAACCTAAAATTAAATGGTCAGGGTTGGAAGAAAGTCAACTTAGACTTGTCTCGAGACATTGACACTTGAGCATGTAAAGTGCACGTCCCCATGGGCTTTGTCTAATCGGCCCAGGTTAAGATGATCTTTCGGACCTCTTAGCCCAGTCGCTCTTTACTTGGGCCCAACATTGTCCCGGCTTGATTCGCTCAACCCCACTCCAGGTAGATATAATCCTTTTTAACTCATTACGTATTGCCGCAGTCAGGAGGTTTTCATACCCTGGTAAGAAATGCTTCGTTCCCCTCTCCACAGTCCACCTCCTTGGGCCCAGCGTCGTCGCTGGCACATCAGCTGGTGTCTAGGTCTGATTCCATATGTAACAGTTCAAACTCATTACTAGCGAATATTGTCCGTCAGTTTCACGACTATAAACACATGTCTATTAGGGAGATGTTTTCACTCTCTTATTTCGTTCTCCTCTCCAACCCACGTGGGATCTGTAACCATTTTTTTTTTTAAAAAAATAAATAAATATTTTAAAATAAAAATTATTTTAGAAATTTTAATTAAATCATTTAATTTAAAGGATTTCCTTTTGATTTGTCTTTTTCTTGACAATAGGAAGTGGAGAATCTTAATGAAATCTTAATCAACCTTCATATATATATATATATATATCTTAGTTATTTAATTAATATTAAATTTCTAATATATAGTTTTATCCTACTTTTATAAAAGTGATTTATGAACCTAATCCCACGTTAAGTAATGCGGTTAGGTACTAATATTCTATAAATGGGTCGAGATTTTAATCGGTATGTACTATTTTTCGACGAGCTCGGAGTTTTAAATTCTCGTTTTCCCGAAATTTATTGTATAAGAAAAATAGTTTTATTTTTGTTTAAATTTAATGAGAAGATTATGTTTTGAATCTTATGCACGTATTAATATAATTAATAGTCTAATATGAACGTAATTCAATTTAATAAGATGTAGTAACATTTCTTAAAGTTTTAATTATTGAATTTTAACGACCCTAAATTTTTCTATTTAATCTAAGGTAATTACTACTATATCTTAACTGCAAAATTTACCTTAACACTCTGTATTTAATGCGGAATTTACGAGCTCTTATTATAAATTATTATAAATGTAACATTAATTTGTCGTTTATTATCTCGTCAAATACATTGTGAAGAAAGAAAAAATAATTATGAATTAAATATCCTATATTAACCTATGGTTTATTAATGCGATTACAATTCAACATATACTAATAATGCAAACGTAATACAATCTATACTACGAACGCAAATGAAATTCAACCTATACCAACTTATACTATGAATGCAAATGAAATTCAACCTATACTACGAATGGAAAACAATCTATTCTATACATGTGCCATGGTCACAGAATTTACGATGCTTCTGTCGGTCTCATATATATATATATATATATATATAAAATACCATTTTGGTCATTGATTTTTCATGTAATTTTAAATATTTAAATTAAATTATTATATTTTTTTAATAAATCTCAAAATTAACACTCGAGTTTATTGTTAGTTTGAAATTAATTTTTATCGATTTTAAAAAATAAAATATTAAAAATAATTTTTCATTCCAGAAAAGATATAAATTGAAATATATTTTCAAAATTTATAAGAATAAAGATTTTTTTTTTAAAAAAAGAAAAAACTAATATTAGAGATTAATTTTAATATTGATTGGAAATATAGTTTTAGCGGATGGAAATTATATATTCTAAATTAGAACAAATTCGATTAGGGTGCCACACATTTGCAATTTCATTACTGTCATCGTTGATTGGTGACAATTCAAGACCTTTGAGTACAGAATCATCTCCAAAAATTTCGGTTACAATAAATATATGCTAAACGTGAATGTTAGACGAACACGAGTCTCTACAATGGTATGATATATATAATTTATATATATTTTTATTTATTTAAACTAAATTAAACCTAAATAAGTTTGTAGTTGAGTTGATAATTCAAAACGATTTTAATTTTTTAATAAGAAAAGAAAAAAAAAATGAAATGAACCTAATTAAATTTTTATCTATAGAATTTGTATAATTTCTATAGAAATTTACTGGTCGGGGTTTGATTTGGGCAGCTGTTTTCCGTTCGCGTTATTTGAAGAACTCGGCGGAATCCTCGATTTCCTGCAATTCGATCGATCTTCATCGTCGTCCTCGTCTGAGACGATATCAGAGCTTAACAAGCAACGATGCCGAAGAAGATGGGCGTAAACAGCAAAGCTGAGGCGGCGAGAGCACGCAAGAACTCCGCTGAGACCGAGCGCAAGGAGCGGGAGACTCGGGAGAAGGCGGATCAGTACTGGCGTGAAGCTGAGGGTCCCAAGTCCCGTGCCGCCAAGAAGCGAGAGGATGAATCTGAGAAGCGTGCTGAGGCCGCTGCTCGCAAGGCGGAGGCACGCCGCTTGGCCGAACAGGAGGAGAAGGAATTGGAGAAAGCCATGAAGAAGCCTGACAAGAAGGCGAATAGGGTTTCGATTCCGGTCCCCAAGGTGACCGAAGTTCAATTGAGGAAGAACAAAGAGGTGGAGCAAGCGGAGCTTCAGAGGAAGGCCGAGGAGGCTAAGAAAAAGCTGAGCCGGACGGCGGAGGAGGAGGAGTATGAGAGGATGGTGCTGGTGAGCAATACCAATCGGGACGATTCTATTATTGAGGCCAGGACGGTAGAAGACGCGATTTCTCAGATATCTGTTGCGGATAATTTACCCGTGGATAGGCATCCAGAGCGACGGCTCAAGGCCTCATTTAAGGTGCGGCTGCTTTCCCTTGTTCTTACAATTTTAATATCGAAACGAATACAGAACTTCTATATCACCTTGATTGTTTGTTATCTCGCTCTGTGTTCCTTCTCGCCGTTTTCTAGGTTTGATGGTTTAATCCTATTTGTTAGAACTTATGTTAATAAACAATCAATTAGGAAATTTCAACCAGAAATGGATTTCTGGAAACGATATATTGAAACGAAGACTGGATCATAGAAGCTTTATTAGCCATTCAACTATGGTAGTATGAATGTTGGGCACATGTTATCTTGGCCTCAATATTGTAAATAGCTGGAGGCCTGCTGCAAATTTTTTAGCGAGTTATATTGTTGTAATCTACTGGAAATCGAAATCGAATAGAACAGCTTCTAAATTTTGAAATGGATTCTGTAGGAGTAAGCATTGTATCAATCATCTCTGTCACTCATTATTACATAAGTAATCAACAGTTCAGGTAACTTGACTTCTTGTGTTGCTGCTTCTCTTAGGATAGAATATGTCTACTGGTGAGTGATGCGAGGAGTTGGATTGATTCTGTGAAGGGGATTAGTTTTTGTTGACTTCCCTTCACTCTTATTTGCTCTTGGATTGTGCTCTTTATACCCCGCTGTGAGATGCCACATTGGTTGGAGAGGGGAACGAAACATTTTTTACAAGAGTGTGGAAACCTCTCCCTAGAAGACGCGTTTTAAAAACCTTGAAGGGAAGTCCGAAAGGGAAAGCCCAAAGATGACAATATCTGCTGGCGGTGGGTTTGGGCTGTTACACCCCTCTTTGCATGCACTTTCTTTCTGATATGATATTTGTCCATCTTCAGAATGTTTATGGTGATGGTACCAGTTGGTAACTTGTCTGGTTCAGTGTCATGAGCTTTTAACATAGTTACTTGTGATCTCCCTGAGATGCTGTTTTTTCTTCTTAGCTTTTATGATAATGGCTTTTGTCTCCAACCAAAAAAATTTAATTTCTACACCTATGTTTTGGATTGACGGGCTTTCTGATGTTATCTTAGCTCCTATCATATGGCATGTAGAATTAACCTGTTTCTACACTTATGTTTTGGATAGACAGCCTTTTCTGATGCTTCTCAAATTTTATGACAGCTGTCTAACATTTCAATATATTTTCACTGAATTTTCACTTGTATTCAATGCCTAATGTAAGATCCTACGTCGGTTGGAGAAGGGAACGAATCAATCTTATAAGGGTGTGGAAACCTGTCCCTAGTAGAGAGTTTTAATACCTTAAGGGGAAGCCCTTGAAGGGAAAGCTCAAAGAAGACAATATCTGCTAGCGGTGGACTTGGGCTGTTACAAATGGTATCAAAGCTAGACACAGGGCGGTTGCCAGCGAGGACGCTAGGCTCCGAGGGGGGTGGATTATGAGATCCTACATCGGTTAGAGAGGGAAACGAAGCATTTCTTATAAGGGTGTGGAAACCTCTTCCTAGTACACGCATTTTAAAACCTTGAGGGGAAGCCTTTGAAGAGAAAGCCCAAAAAGGACAATATTTGATAGCGGTGAGCTTGGGTTGTTATTCTTTTTTTTTTTTTTTTTTTTTTTTTTTTTTTTTTTTTTTTTTTTTTTTTTTTTTTTTTTTTTTTTTTTTT
>NW_019268564.1:1302255-1327540 GCF_002738365.1 Cucurbita moschata
TTTTTTTTTTTTTTTTTTTTTTTTTTTTTTTTTTTTTTTTTTTTTTTTTTTTTAAGAATCATGTTAAATTATTTGTTCTTGTTTTAACAACTTGCCCTTTTCTGTTCATATCATCAACTAAATGCTTTGTTTCACATTTAAAAAAAAAACTTGCCCCCTCCTGAGAAGTTCATAGATTATCGATCAACTATTTTGGATGGAGGTGAAGTGGTTAATTATTCATAAAATTGAGACCACAAGCTTTGGAAACATGAAACTCAGGATATTTTTCATCTAAATCTATTGCCTACCAACTCAATACTGCCAGTGAAAAACTCTTAACAATAATAATTAATGAATGTCATCGGGATATTTAGGAGCATATTAGTCATCAGCTTAGGAATTTATAGGTGGGAGATGGTTATAAGTAAGGTGAGAAGAAAAGCTGTGGTTTGTTCAGTTGTGTAACAGCTCAAGCCCACCGCCAGCAGATATTGTCCTCTTTGGACTTTCTCTTGAGGTTTTTAAAACGTGTCTGCTAGGGAGAGGTTTTCACACCCTTATAAAGAATGTTTCGTTATCTTCCCCAACCGATGTGGGATCTCACAATTTGAGTCTAGAGGGAGGTGTCCAAGTTCCTCGAGTTACCTAGGATATTGCATTCTACTTTTCTCTCCAAGTTTTCACTGCAATTTCAATTATTTGGTTCTTGTGGGAGTTGTTAGATCTTCGCAACAAACTTGGATCGTTGGACAGTTTTGTTGGAATTATACGAAATACCGAAAGGACAAAGCGACTTCAGTTAAATTAAACCCATTTGAGGGGATAAAATTAAAACCCTGATGTTTCCTATAAAATAAAAATGTACTGTTACTGAGTTTTCTTTGCCCCTGGTGTTCTGATGATTAGGCTTTTGAAGAAGCTGAGCTCCCCAGGCTGAAGGAAGAGAAACCTGGTCTTACTCACAATCAGTACAAGGACATGATATGGAAGCTATGGAAGAAGTCTCCTGACAACCCTCTTAATCAGGTAGCTTAACGTACAAGTTTTTTTAAAGAACATTATTCTGGCTCTCCTTCTTCCTTAGAACCGTGCACGCTTTTAAATTTTGTGGTGGTAGGTTGCAGCAGAGTGATTGGATCCATGTCCTTCAACAAGGGGGAGGCCGGACTATCCCTTGAGTTTTAAGTCTATTTGCTAAACTTCTGTCATAGTTCAAAATCTGACCAATTCCTTTTCAGTTCAGTTGTATCCTGGAATGTTTAGATTGCTAATGGGTCTTCGTCTCTCTGTTGCATACTATGGCATGGGTCTCTCGTAAATGCATATAAATAGTTTTGGGTCCTGTGTTGTACAATAAGAATCAATATTATGACCTTGGTTCTGTTGCATTTGGTGCATAGGCATTTAAGTGAATCCTTGAGGTTGTAAGAAATGGTTTGGTTCGTTTCGATCTTACCTCGGAGATTCCGAAATATGGTACTTTGGTTTAGAGGCTGCATTTTGGAAGTCATAAGGTTTTAAGAAATGGTTTAGTTTGTTTCGATCTTACCTCGGAGATTCCGAAATATGGTACATTGGTTTAGAGGCTGCATTTTGGAAGTCATAAGGTTTTAAGAAATGGTTTAGTTCGTTTCGATCTTACCTCGGAGATTCTGAAATATGGTACATTGGTTTAGAGGCTGCATTTTGGAAGTCATAAGGTTTTAAGAAATGGTTTAGTTCGTTTCGATCTTACCTCGGAGATTCTGAAATATGGTACATTGGTTTAGAGGCTGCATTTTGGAAGTCATAAGGTTTTAAGAAATGGTTTAGTTCGTTTCGATCTTACCTCGGAGATTCTGAAATATGGTACATTGGTTTAGAGGCTGCATTTTGGAAGTCATAAGGTTTTAAGAAATGGTTTAGTTCGTTTCGATCTTACCTCGGAGATTCTGAAATATGGTACATTGGTTTAGAGGCTGCATTTTGGAAGTCATAAAGAAGGATATAACTTCTTGATGTCTGTCTATAATTGACTATCTAACCAAAATACTATGATCTAGATGTGAACCTTACATGCTAGAGTGCTTTTTCCATACTGAGGTATACTTTTCACTTCTCTTTGCTTTCCATCCATTTAAGTGCTTAATGATGTGAGATCTCATTATCGGTTGGAGAGGGAAACGAAACATTTCTTATAAAAGTGTGGAAACTTCTCCCTAACGAACGCGGTTTAAAACCGTGGAGCTAACGATGATATGTAACGGGTTAAAATGGACAACATTTGCTAGTGGTGTGCGTGGGCTGTTACAAATGGTATTAGAGCTAGACACTGGACGGTGCGTCAGCGAGGACTCTGGCTTTTAGGAGTGGATTGTGAGATACCGCATCGAATGGAGAGGGGAACGAAACATTCCTTGTACGGGTGCGTAAAACTCTCCCTAACAGACGCGTTTTAAAACCGTGAAACTGACGGTGATACGTACAAATGCCCTCTAGGTTATAAAGATGTTCGTTTTTTCTCTACTCATTCATGGATGCTTGATGCCAATCAAATGGCAAGATTAGAAGCTCTTGCTTCTCGTTCTAAAGTTCTTTTTTAGTGCACTTTACTTGATCATTGTTTAACGTAGGGCCTTCTACTATGTTATTCCTCTCTTGAGTTGACTGATGTTGCAGTTTAATTGTTGTATGCTCGTTCTATCTCTTCAATGTTGCAGCTAAGATAGATAGTTATCGTTTAGGCGCAAATCTGTGATAATTATTATCAGGTGAATTCGGGATAGTTACCAATCTTTCTTATTTTTCATACAAGTTTCCCACTTTTGACGGATTGTCAAATAGTTGTTCTGTGAGATGAGTCGAGGTTTGAACTAATTGATCTAGACGCATGGATTTATTAATTTTTTTTTATTATCCATATTTGTTTTTAGAAGCATTTTTTATTTTTGACTTTTTTTTAAAATAATGTTATTTTTAAGAATTTAGGAATATTTTTATTAGTTTTATCTCAAAATTATAACTTAAAAATACTCGAAATTAAATTAAAGAAAAAAAAACATTTAGAATCCTGTAAGCAAATGAGAGCCGCGAATGGATGGAGTTTCTTATCCACAATTCCTCATCTCCGATCAGATTATCCAGTCCCCACCTCGACAAAACGACACCGTTCCCTCTCTGCGACCCTTCTTCCACTTCCTTCACAACCACATTCCGCCATCAGCTCCGCCACTGCTTTCTCTCCCGCCATGGACGCCGTCTTCGTCAACCAGTCACTCTCCCGCCTCAAACTTCCCCCTAAACCCCCTCTCCCTAAACTCCCCTCTCCAATTCTCCATCTCCATCTCCGCCGCACCTTCAAATCTTTCACCGCCTACGCTGTCAACGAGCCCCTCACTCAACAAACCCAGCAACCGGATAACTTCCCGGAAGACGACGAATCCTACGGCGAGGTCGACGGAATCATCGGCAGCCGCGCCCTGGCCGACGCTACCGGAATGGAGTATCTAATTAAATGGAAAGACGGGCATTCTCCGTCGTGGGTCCCTTCCGATTTCATCGCTAAAGACGTCGTCGCTGAGTACGAAACCCCCTGGTGGACCGCCGCCAAGAAAGCCGACGAATCCGCCCTCAAGTCACTTATCGACGCCGCTGACAGCCGCGATTTCAACGCTGTGGACGAAGACGGCAGAACCGCACTCCTCTTCGTCGCTGGACTCGGGTCGGAGCCTTGCATTAGAATTTTAGCTGAGGCCGGCGCGGATCTCGACCACCGCGACAAGAGCGGCGGGTTCACTGCTCTGCATATGGCCGCCGGCTACGTAAAACCCGGCACGGTGGAGCTATTACTGGAATTGGGAGCAGATCCGGAGGTGCAAGACGACAAGGGTCGGACGCCATTAGTCCTGGCTAGGGAGATTGTGAAAGCGACGCCGAGGGTTCAATTTGCAAGGAGGTTAGGGCTGGAGAGAGTGATCGGAGCGCTGGAGAGAGTGGTTTTCGAGTTCGCGGAGGTGGAGGAGCTGCTGGAGAAGAGGGGGAAGGGGGAGAATTTGGAGTATCTGGTGAAGTGGAAGGACGGAGAAGATAATGAATGGGTGAAAGCGGCGCTGATTGCGGAGGATTTGGTGGCGGATTTCGAAGCCGGATTGGAGTACGCGGTGGCGGAAGCGGTGGTCGGAAAGAGAGTTGGGGACGACGGGAAGATGGAGTATCTTGTGAAATGGACGGATATTGAGGATGCCACGTGGGAGCCTGAGGGTAACGTGGATTCGGATTTGGTTACGGAGTTTGAAACCGGTCAGAAGTCTGTTGGGCCTGGGCCCATTTCGGATCTTGAGGCCCAGTCCAGTAACGGCGGCCCATGAGAAAAGGCCTTTTTGTTTTATTTAGGTTATTATTATTATTATTTAAAAAAAAAAAAAAAAACACCATTCGCTTACCTTATCTTTTAAATTGGTTCTTTTGGCGATTGAGTAATCATGGGTTGACCTTTATTCTTCTTCATGTTTGACTTCTAAATTACTTGAATTTTCATTAATATCCTTCCATTTAAAATCTTTTTTTTTTTAATCTCAGGATATTTTGAAATAAAATAAAATAAAAAATTTATATGTATTTTTATTAATTAATTTATTTTGGGTAAATAGGAAAATGGAATAAAAGGAAAGGAATCTTTCAAGGTTGAAAAATGAGGTGGGATGAAAATTAATATATTATTAATTTATTATAAAAATGGGTCGTAATAAA
This sequence comes from Cucurbita moschata, assembly GCF_002738365.1. Lineage (NCBI taxonomy): Eukaryota > Viridiplantae > Streptophyta > Magnoliopsida > Cucurbitales > Cucurbitaceae > Cucurbita > Cucurbita moschata. The sequence continues at coordinate 1,306,966 of NW_019268564.1, forward strand.
TTGGTGGGCCCAGTGGCTGAATAAGTCAACGGTCAGCCCGTCCATTTACATTTGCGGGCCGAACAAACCCTTAACTCAAATCTCAAACAGCCGGTCGGCCGGCCGGCCGGCCGCCGGCTTTTCCCACTTTCTTTGACAAAACAAATATTATCATTAAATTATAAATTTCATCCTATATTTTTAAATAAATTACCATTTTAAATAATAGAAATTGTTTTTTATGAATTATTTAGATTAAAATTAGTGAAATTAAATTTTGAGAGATTAAATTTATAATTTAACGTATTATTTTAAGTTTAGAACGTTAGACCGTGTTTTTATATCGATATTTTAATATTTACCAAATATGCAATGTCTTGATAAAGAAAATAAATTTTTATTAAATATTAGAAAATAAAAATATTGAAATGGTTGCAACCTAAAAGTCAATGAAATTGACAACAATAAAAAGTCAACAAAATTGATGAACTTGTTAATCTAAGTAAAATTGATTGAATAAAACATAAAAAAGAAACTACAGTAGTTGATTAATTTCAGGAGGATTAATCAAATTTTAAATTATGTTCGGTGTGTGACTTAACCTAACACTCTACAGCACGAAGTCACGACAACCATGCATCATTTGTGTCTGTGTACTCGAAAGCACCCCTCTCTTCAAAAGAATTCGCGACATGTCAAGCCTAAATTTTAAATCAAACGTAAAATCACGATGATTGTTGAAAGAGAGGTGCCTTCCGAAATGCAGACACCAGTGCTACATGGCTGTCGTCAGCTCGTTCTATAAGGTGTTAGGTTAAGTCCCACAACGAGCGCAACCTCGTGTTTAGTTACCAACCCTTGAAGTTGGAACCCTAAGCAGACTACCAGTGATAAGCTTGAGGAAGGTGAGGATGACGTCAAGTCATCATGCCCTGGACAATACACATGCTATAATGCCCATGAAAAAGTGGCCCAAGTCGACAATTAACAAATATTATTCACTTTGACTCGTTATACATCGACGTCAGCCCCACAATTCTAAAACGTCTGTTAGGGAGAGGTTTCTACACCTTTACAAGAAATGCTTCGTTCCCCTCTCCAACCGATGTGGGATCTCACATATTTTCAGTATATCAATGAATATTTTAATCCGTGTTTGAAATTCGATGTCGGGTAAGCCAAATGTAGGTTAGAAAGCCGAGTTGGATAGGTTTAATTGTTACATAATAAAGGGGAACATTAGAACCAAGGGACTCTTCATCTCTTCAACATTCTTGCACTCCCATAGAAAAACATCCCAATCCCTTACTTCCCCACGCGCTACAAAGCGCGTGAACTTCCCGTCACTATTAAAACCCCTGTTTTCCCCTGTTTTCAAACACTTTCGTTTCATTTTTCTCTCGGCGTCCTTGCACGATGCACGCCAAATCGTACTCGGAGGTCACCAGCGTGGACCAGTCCTCACCGGCGCGATCGCCGCGCCGGCCGCTGTACTACGTGCAGAGCCCTTCGAACCACGACGTCGAGAAAATGTCATACGGTTCGAGCCCTATGGGATCGCCGCCGCACCCTTTTTACCACGCTTCGCCAATCCACCATTCTCGTGAGTCGTCGACCTCACGATTCTCAGCGTCGCTTAAGAACAATATGAATCGGAACGGGAATCTCTCCGCGTGGAGGAAGCTTCACCGGCCGCCGGGCTACGACGAGGAGGAGGACGACGACGACGACGGCGACAACGACGGTGATCGGGATTCGAAATGGAACCGGAAGTTCCGGTTGTACTTGTTTTTGTTTGTGCTGTTTGTTCTTCTTTTCACTGTTTTTTCCCTCATCCTCTGGGGCGCCAGCAAGTCCTTCCACCCACAAATTCTCGTTCAGGTAATTATTTTTAAAATTTTATTTTATTTTCAAGTAATAATTAATTTAATAATTTACTAATTAACCATGGTTTGACTTAGTAATCGACATAGACGAAGAACCTGAGTCAAATTTTAGATAGAGCTTGTAGTCACGATGACCCACAACGACCCATAAGATAAGTTTGATCTTAGGCGACGTTTGGTCGAGTTTAGTTAACAAATCTTTCGTTAGAAAGTCTCTATTTGGTACAAAACATGCTGGAATAACTCCCTGCTCGTTTATGGGGATAGTTTTCAGTCTTAGTCACGAGTCGTTACAAATTAACCATGGGTTGGCTTAGTAATCCGTAAGGACGAAAAACCGAGTCAAATTTTAGAGAGATAGATTGAAGTCACAAAGACCCATAAGATAATTTTGATCTTAGGAGGCGTTTGGACGAGTTTAGTTAATAAATCTTTAGTTATAAGTATATGTTCCTGCTGAAAGGACTCGTGTTGGTTCATGAGGATAGTCTTCACTCTTAGGAACAAGATGTAAATAATGTGACCATGTTGCAGGAGAATGTCGGGACCAGCCTGATCTGAATTTAATACATGACGTTACAAATTAAACATGGTTTGACCTAGTAATCGGCCAGGATAGAGAACCGAGCACATAGTCAAGTAATAGATGAGTCCGTGTTTAAAAGTCGATCGAGTTTAATAAATTTAGGGTTTATGAAGGATTATAAAATTGGAGCATAATTAAATTAAATTAATTTAATAAACTTTAAGGCTGAAAAGTGTTTAAAAAATATTAATAAATTATGAAAAAGGATAAATAAATTTTGGAACATATTACAGAGCATGGTGTTCGAGAAGTTTAACGTACAGGCAGGGAGTGATCCGGGAGGTGTGGCAACGGATCTGATGTCACTAAATTCAACGGTCAGGATCACGTACAAAAATCCTGCCACGTTTTTCGGGGTCCACGTCAGCTCCACTCCTTTTCAGCTCCATTATTTCCAGCTTCAAATAGCTTCGGGCCAGGTAATTTACTAAATTACCCCCCCTTTAATTCCAATTTTAATTACGCTTTAATTTAATTTATTCGTAATTTAATATTATAAAATGGTGGGCACGTCGTTTAGCAATCAGAAATTATGGAAAAAATAATATAATTTTTTTAAAATTTAAATTTTATTATTAATTTTAATTTATTTTGGATGAGACTTTTCAGACATTGGGAGTAGTGACGATTACAACTCGCAATCAAGTGTCTGAAACTCTGAACACTTGTAGTCTCTTTTCCCATGGTCTTTTTTTTGTAATTTAGCCGTTGGGAGATAAAAGTAAGGGCATTTTAGTCTTTTCACTTACATGGGTTTAGGTTGAGTTAGATTTTAACCTTATGGGTTAGGTTATTCAGGTGTCTGATTGAGTTGAACCGAACCAACTTTATTAAATATTAGGTTGATTCACGATCTCCTCTAGAATTAATTTGACTTGAACCGAACCAACTTTATGAATTAGGTTGATTTACGAGCTTCTCTAAAATTAATTTGAGTTGAAACCGAATCAACTTTTATGAATCAGGTTGATTCACGAGTTTCTCTAAAATTAATATGAGTTCAACCGAACCAACTTTTTGGAATAGGTTGATTCTTATTAATTGAATTTTTTATTCTTTTTTACTTATTATAATTTTTTCAATTTTTAATTATCTTTTTTTATTTCTATTTTCGAATAACTTATAAATAAAATTTTAAATTAAAACTCGAACAATTAAATTGAATCTAAAAAATGTCTCAACCGTACTTGATTCAACCCATGAATACGCCCACTCATATATGTATGTGGGTGGGTATATATATATATATATATATTTAAAGGGGAATAATACCAAAACCCTTTAGTACTTTATATTTGACCAAACATTAGGTGTACTAAATCCAATTATTGTCACGAGCGTGAGCCATTGATGGACCAAATGTGGAAACTGTTCACCAGATGGAGGAGTTCTACCAAAAGAGGCAAAGCTCTCGTAAGGTGACGACGTCCGTGTCGGGGCACCAGGTCCCGCTCTACGGCGGGATCTCGGCGATCGGGAACTGGCGAGACCAGCGACAAGACGGGGTCGAGGTGCTGCTGAACTTGACGGTGGCCGTGAGGTCGCGAGCTTACATTCTAGGGAGGCTGGTGAAGTCCACATTCCATACAAAGATTACATGTCCTGTGACTCTTAGTAACAAAAAGCTTGGGAAATCACACTCTTTCAATAAAACTTGTACTTATAATTGAGCTTCGTATTCTCCTTTTGGGTGAGATTATGAAATTTTGTATATACTGAGCTGCTTTTGAGAGAATCGTCTTTGTAATTTCCTACTTGTTTATGTTTATCGGTAAAGATTTTGACTTTTTTAGATCGAGACTGACTAGGGTTGTCGCGAAATATGTACTGTTAAGGATATTTAGTAATAAATTATAGTTTACCATATATATTATATTTGATATTTTATTATAAGGCAAATATCTAACATTTGCCTTATTACTATAGGTATCTTTCCATTTATTGTTATTTCCATTTATTACTATTTCCATATCCTTGTAATTTATTTGATTATAAATAAGATAACTTTCACACCATTTAGGTGTGGTGGATTAAGCAAACATTCACATGGTATCAGAGTCATTTTGGTTTAGCAACCTAGATCCTTTCTTTTCAATGGCTTTTGAAATCTTCTACTGTTCTTCTCCACCACCACTGTTGTCTTTGATGCCGCAGGGGCAGTCGTCATGGCTGTCACATGCAGAGTCGATTGATTATTCTTTGGCTCCACCTTTTTGACCTCCAAATCATCCTTCGCCATACTCTGTACATACAACCTCACCTTTTCCAAACATAGCCTCTTTCATTTTCTTCCCAATTTTTCCTTCATCCTTCACAAAAACCCTAATCTTAGGATCTTCATCAGCATTCCTCTTCGAAAATATACAGAATCTCAATAAGCCCATCGACCTTCTGCAGAGATTTACCTTTGGAATCTGGGCGCCGCACTGGCATCTTCGCGGCGCCCTGGCATCTTCGCCAACCAAGTTGCCACTGCCCTTCTCGCCAAAATTGGCTCCTTCGCCCCAATGTGGCGACTCTTCCAGCTGCCCTTCTCGCCAAAATTGGCTCATTCGCCCAATGTGGCGACTCTTCCGGCTTCAACATTGTCTTTGTCCCTTGCTCTAGGTTTCCCCTTCTACTTCTTGGGGTTAGACATATTCTCACCAGAGCCAAGTCAGCATCGTCGCTAAACGACAATCCCTCTTCATGGGTTAGACATATTCTCACCGAAGCCAAGGCAGCATCGCTGCTGAGCGGCGATCTCTCTGCAGTTTTCGATGGCCAAGAAAGTGTTTCTCTACGCCTCCTTTGAACCAGGTTGTTAACATTTTTGCGAAAAGTGTTTCTCAACCTCTTTGAATTTTTCAGATTCAAGCTTCACGTTCGTTTAAATCCGACGCTTAGCTTGCGGTGGGGTGTTAAGGATATTTAGTAATAAATTATAGTTTACCATATATATTATATTTGATATTTTATTATAAGGCAAATATCTAACATTTGCCTTATTACTATAGTATCTTTCCATTTATTGTTATTTCCATTTATTACTATTTCCATATCCTTGTAATTTATTTGATTATAAATAAGATAACTTTCACACCATTTAGGTGTGGTGGATTCAGCAAACATTCACATGTACACACAGTCAGAAGTGACATAAATTCGAGTTAGTTTGTGACCTTTCTTGTGTAGCTTAGGTGGAGGGTCAAGAAGGCTCCCTTCCGGAGGGCTAGAGCCATCAGTGAAATATCCACTTGGGAAGAGCTAGAATTCTAATCTTGTGTTAGGACCTATGGACCAAGGGATAGTCTCAGGTAGATAGTTTCTATGGGGCGTAGGGCTCCCAAAAGGTAACGTAGGCGTGCAAAGGTCTCTCGGGCCAGATGGAGATTGACCCTCAAGTGCAAAGGCATAAGGGAGATTGACTGCAAGACCCACTCATCGAGTAGGGACAAAAGTCAGTCTTAGTGATCCGACAGTGCTGAGTGAAAGGGATATCGCTCAATGGATAAAAGTTATTCTAGGGATAACGGACTGATCTTCCCTAAGAGCCCAACCATTAGTGAGATACTAGTTTGGAAGAGCTAGGTGTGTCAGGACCTACGAGCCAAGGGAGAGTCTTATGTAGATAGTTTCTATGGGGTGTTGATCTCCCAAAAGGTAACAGAGGTGTGCAAAGGTTTCCTCGGGCTAGACAGAGATTGACCTTCAAGTGCAAAGGCATAAGGGAGCTTGACTACAAGACCCACTCATCGAGCAAGGACAAAAGTCAACCTTAGCGATCCGACAGTGCCAAGTAGAAGGGACGTCGCTCAATGGATAAAAGTTATTCTAGGGATAACAGACTGATCTTCCCCAAGAACTCACATCAACGAGAAGATTTGACACCTCGATGTCGACTCTTCGCCACCTGGGACTGTAGTATGTTCCAAGGGTTGGACAATTCGCCCATTAAAGCAATTCGTGAGCTGGGTTCAGAATGTCATGAGATAGTTTGGTCCATATCCAGTGTAGGCATTAGAGCATTGAGAAGACCTTTCCCTCGTATAAGAGGATCGGGAAGGATGCACCTCTAGTGTATGTCTCACGAAACTGACCATTTTGTACTGGGTGTACATCGACATTTAAATTGTAGTAATTTGATTGTCTCACAATAATGATGAAATTAAAAAAAAAATCATAAACTAGATTAATTAAGTCAATAATCATGATTACTACAAAATCCAAATTCCTTTACAAAATTGTATCTAAACCATACAACCTCAAAACCTTAAATCATCACCGGCCGGCCATCTTCCGCCGCGGGCGCCGCCGACCAAAACAAACTAGAACCACACGACAATTTCGCTGCAGGAGCAACCGACAAAACCAGAGCACGTTCCACTTCAAGGTCGACATGTCGTCGTATCAAATACACAGCATACTCCATAAACGCCGCCTCACACGGCAGCTTTATGGGACCATCCGCCGGCAGACCAAACTCCTCCTCCGACATCTTCAACAACTCCCTCAAAACATAGCTCCCCAAATACCTCAACGGCAAAACACACCGTTTTTGATCCACCGTGTAGACCACAAAATGACCCTTATCGGCCACCGTGGAGGAGCTTCTTGATCTTGGCAGCGAGATCTTCCGGCGGCGCTCGGCGGCGGCCGCCACCTTCTGCCACTTCCGGGCAATTTTAATTAGGGTTTTGGGGGGAGTTACCATTTTTTTTGTTTTTTTTTCTCTATTGGATGTTGTAATGGAGAAGGGTTTTGGTGTTAATTTTATATAGAAATATGAACATAAAGTGGATTGATGGGTGCATAGCCATGTGAATGTTGGGGGAAGAAGAAATGAAGGTGGGGTGTTCTTAAAATTTGTTCATGAAATTGGGTTCAATTCATCTGGTTTTGTTCTTGTTTTGATTGAAGACAAAGTTGGGTCCATAGATTTTGATTCACTACAAGAAATGGTAGCCACATGAGATGGAAGATGATGAGTAGATATTAGGAGGATCATGAACTCTTACCCTTGATCAATTATTTCAATTCTAATATGGGTAGTGACAATGTCTTTTATATGCTCAATTCTAGCTCATTTTCTATCTAAAAAGTGGAAATTTAATTGCATTTCTTTTGTTGATTCGTTTAGGGAAGAAATCCGGGTTGTGACTCGTGAATCTTGGAATGTATACTTAGCAAGAACGATGAGGTAATGTAAGTAAACTAGAGTAGAAGAAGATAGGGGGAGAGATTTCTACTTTCTTATAAGAAATGTTTCATTTTCCTCTCCAATCGATGTGGGATCTCACAGTGCACACCTCTTGAGGGCCAGTGTCCTCGCTAACATACCGCTCAATGCCTGGCTCTGATACTATTTGAAACAGTTCAAGCTATAGATATTGTCTGCTTTGGCCTATTACGTATTGCTGTCAGTCTTGCGATTTTAAAACGTGCCCATTAGGGAGAGACTTCTACACCCTTATAAGGAATGCTTCGTTCCCCTCTCCAACCAAAGTGGGGGATCTCATAGTTGACACCCCTTGAGGGCTAGGGTCATCGCTGGCACACTGTTTGATGTTTGGCTTTGATACCATTTGAAACAGTTCAAGCCCACTGTTAGCAAATATTGTCCGCTTTTGCCCGTTACGTATTGTCGTCAGCCTCACAATTTTAAAACGCACCCACTTGGGAGAGACTTCCATACCCTTATAAGGAATGCTTCGTTCCCCTCTCCAACCAATGTGAGATCTCATAATGCACCTTCCTTTGGGACTAGCCTCCTCGCTGGCACATTGTTCGGTGCCTAGCTTTGATAGCATTTGTAATAGTCAAGCCCATTGCTAACAAATATTGTTCGCTTGACCCGTTACGTATCGTCGTTAGCTTAACGATTTTAAAACACGTTCATTAGAGAGAGACTTTCACACCCTAATAGGAAATGTTTTGTTTCCTCTCCAACCGATGTGAGATCTCATAGTAATAAAAGTCAACTTTCATTAACAATCAACTATTCTTATAAGAGTATCGATATCAACACCTTTCTATATATCGTTAACTTTAGTATAGTTTAACTGGCTAAGACATAAATTCTTGACCAAATGTTTGAAAAGACGAGCAACGAGGGACATTGAAGAAAAGGGTACTAGAGACAATTGTGTCAAACAAAGGCCTATCCAAGCAACAACTTGTGTGGTTTATAATGGGTAACATAGTATAGCATTATGCCCCAAAATCCCATGGGCTCTTACTCGAAGTGTCTTCACAATTCCCAACATCAAATTGGTCTTTAGCTGTTCTTCTTGTCCTCCCTCCGACACCAAACCAAATCTACTTGTGCTATGCATTTATGGGTTTTGTCATTTTAACATCTCCAAACCCATATGATCTTTTTGTGATTTTTTTTCTTCATTTTTGTTCAAAGTTCTTCCTTTTCTTTCCAACTCATCTTGATCATAAGCCCGTGGTGGGCACGTCGTTTTGATCATAAGCCCATGGTTGGCACGTCGTTCTTTCCAAACCCATGTTATCCTTAAACTTTCAAAAAAAAATTAGTACCTTTACTGTTACTTTTGGATCAAAATCGTTACCAATGATATGAGATCTCATATCAATTGGAGAAAGAAACGAAACATTTCTTATAAGTACGTGGAAATCTCTTCCTAACAGATGCGTTTTACGATGATGTGTAACAGAGTACTTGGATCATAATTACAGAGATATAAAAATGGTGAAAAAATTGAGCATAATTAAGAAAATTTTCACTTTTTAAAAATAAAATAAAGGGTGATTATTATTGGAGGCAGTTGTTTCTAGTTTTTATCACAGCCGTCAATTTTCATATGTTGATGAAAGCTGCCTATGTCTGAAAAATAAATAACAAAACACAGTAAAAATTTAAAGGCGATGACACGTGGGGAGGCAAAGCCATGTGACACAACAAGGAAGACAATGTGTGTCTTGGTTTGTTTTAGCAATAGAACAGAATTTGTCTTTTTTTTCTTCGTGGGCGTCTGTCGCTTGAGCAAAAGAGGGACATATGAACGAATCAGACACTCTTATAGATGAAGGTCATGAAACCAATGTTAAGGTAGTTGCATTTATGTTTATTTTGTAACTCTTACATTATATTATGAACATTTACGTCTATGTTGTTTTTTTTAAAAAATATTTTAAATGAATGTTTATAGCACCGTTAGCACCAATAACCACATGGTCCTCTGTGTTAGAAGGTTCGACAGAGAAAAGGTAGGTGTCGAATTCGACTTGGGAGAATCTCCATATTCTATAAGATACAGACGGCGAAGCCAAAGCAATACTAAACGAGCAGCTGCCCTAACGAGACCCAGGGTGCGGCCCTCCTTAGAACCCATTGAAACGGGCCTCGGCCCAGGAAGGGGAGAGTGGCTAAGCAGTCAAAAGAAAAAGATCGAGCTTGGAAGAATCATATCCTCGAAAGCCTTGGAAGATCAAGCTAAACCCTAAACCCTAGACTCTAAACCCTAGATCCAAAAGAGAAAGATACCTTAGACAAGCCAATAAACCAAGGCTAAGGCATCCGACATCTCTCTCACTAACACAACAAACCCTCGTAAATATGAAAACCTACTCTTCATTGAACTTAAGTAATTTAACCTGTGTTCAACTCGATACCACTTTATACTCGATATCAACTTAAACATCAGAATGTGTTAAGTACAACACCACACTAATACACGAGATCTCTCTCGTAAATAACTATTTTAGCAGAGCGTTTGAACTCGACCCGACCTAATAAGCCCGATTAACTCGATTTCAGCATCAACAAAACGGTTTCGATTTATATATATAAAAATTCATACTCTCATGCTTCACATTCTCAATGTTTTTTTGTTCTCAAAATTGATGAGAATCATCCACGAAGCTCATAGAGTCGGTGGGAACAAACTCCCATCTCTCCACGTGAAACACATTACCTTAAAATCATAAACAAACCTCATTGGGAACACATTATCCAATGGCTCTTCTTCTATAAAAACCCATTAGCTTCTCCTCTTAAACTCCATCCAAAAATGGGCTTATTCCTTTGCCTTCTCTTGTTCTTCCTCGCCTCATCAGCTTCTGCCTGTGATCGCTGTCTCCACCACTCCAAGACTGCCTATATCTCAAATGATTCAACACTTTCATGTACAATTCTTCTTAAAACCTTAGATTTTCTCTTCTTTTAGTACTTTTCTTCAATAATTTGCTATCATTTGCAGCTGGGGCTTGTGGCTATGGCTCCTTAGCCCTTGGCTTCCTCGACGGACACCTCGCTGCTGGCGTGCCGTCCCTTTACAAGGAGGGCGTTCGTTGTGGCGCATGCTATCAGGTAAAATGTAACTTCTGAACCGTGACCGTTAGAGACGTTTAAAAAATTGAGTGACTTGAAGAATTTGATCTACCCAAGTTAACTTTGTAGGGCTGGGTTGGATTATCAATTTATTAAAATGATTTGGGATTTGTGAAACTATATTAAAATGATTTGGGATTTGGATTATCAATTTTGTAGATTGAATTAGTTTATAGGTTTTCTGAAACTATATTAAAATGATTTGGGATTTGTGGAAAAAGTTTTCGCTGTTAATTCAAGATAAGTAGGTAATGTGATCATGTCATATGAGATAGATATGAATGTTCAGATCATTTGGCGTTGAATTCGAATTCCAAACCCTAGTATGACTCGTGGACATAAAACATTACAAAAATCACTCTGACACTGTAACAACCCAAGCCCACCTTTAGTAGAATTGTCTTATTTGAGTTTTCTCTTTCGTGCTTCCTTTCAAAGTTTTTAAAATGCATATACTAGGGAGAAGTTTCCGTACCCTTATAAAAAAAAAGGCTTCGTTCTTCTCCCCAATCGATGCGGAATCTCATAATCCACCTCCTTCGAGGCCCAGCATCCTTGCTGGCACACCGTCTCCTGTCCACCCCCTTCGGGGTTCAGCTTCTTTGTTGACACATTGCTCGGTGTCTAGTTTTGATATCATTTATAATAGCTCGGAAATATAGCCATCCCCACCCCCTCACGTCAATCCCACGAGCCTGTGGGATCTCACACACACATACCTTTGGATATAATTGTTTGATTCGATTCAACTCATTTTATGGATATACACTGCTGCAGATGAGGTGCAAAGACAAGAAACTTTGCAGCACATCTGGGACCAAACTCATTTTGACTGATCTGAATCTACACACCAATAGAACTGATCTTGTTTTGAGTAAGAAAGCTTTTTCTGCGTTGGCTCAAAAGGGCCAACATTACAATATCTTCAAGCGCACGACTCTCGACGTTGAATACAAAAGGTTAGATTTTTAGTACAAGTCTACCGCTAACAGATATTATCTTCTTTAAACTTCCCTCAAAGGTTTTCACACCTTTATAAAGAATGTTTCCTTCTCCTCTTCAACTAACGTGGGATCTCATTCCCTTCTCCAATGGATGCGGGATGCTCCAATCTACCTCCCTTCATGGCCCAGCGTCCTTATTAGCATACTGTCTCGTGTCCATCCCTTTGGGGCTCAGCCTCCTCGCTGGCACATCGTTCAGTGTCTGGCTCTGATACCATTTGTAAGATCCCACATCGAATGAGGAGGAGAACGAAACATTCTTTATAAGGGTGTGGAATTCGTTCTCTAGGTGTTTTTAAATTTTTTTGAGGGAAACTAGAAAAGAACGTAATTTTAAAATAAGGGTTTATATTTATGGGTTGTGCATGGTTTTGCAGGATACCATGTGAATACAAAAAACAAAATCTGTCAGTAAGAATTGAAGAGTCAAGCCAAAAGCCCCATCACATGGCTGTTAAGTTCCTATATCAAGGTGGGCAGACTGATATTCTACTGGTTCACCTGCGTCCGGTAAGTTCGGGATTCAAATTTCTGATCTTTTGATAAAAAAGTAAGAGCGAAAATAAACTAAGTTGATGAATATTATTGGCATAAAAGGTGGATTGGGGAAGTACGTTCTTCATGAGCAGAAGGCATGGGACGGCGGTGTGGGAAATAGACACGGCACCGGAGGCGGCGGTGGTGTTTCAACTAAGAGTGATTTCAGGGTTCGACGGGATGTGGGTGACAGCGGAGCGGGTGGTTCCGGCGGACTGGAAGCCGGGGATGATCTACGACCTTGGAGTTCAGATGGATGCCATTGCCAAAGGACAAGAGAGCTGTAGAAAATGTGATGAAGGGCATTGGTGATAAAGACCATACGATGACCATTTGGTTGAAAAAACGCTTTTGTCGTTGTTGACATCAAATAAATGATAATGCAATCATGGAACTTACGGTTTAGTTTCTATTTGATCCTTAAATTTCAAAATATTGAACCTTTATTGTAGTGACACCTTTGTAACGACCCATAATCATGATTTAGATTTAGATTCGACACCTTGATGAGTCGTTACATCATTATAAATGGTATAAGAGCGATACATCTCCCAATAAGATGTGGTTTGGAAACGACCTAAAGCGGAAGTTAGTGGTATGTGATACTTGAGTAAAAGAGAGGTAAGACCACGTTTAGATGAGAACGAATCCTGAGCATGGGTTGTTACACTCGATGAGAAGAGAGAGTGAAAACAATTTTTTACGGTTAAATAATTGGGGCCAAGGATTAAACTATATTTCCCGTCTCTGCCCAATTCACCCACCTGCTCTATCTTCACTCTGCTTAATATAAATATATTTTAAACACATATTATATGTATATATATTATATATATATATATATATATACTATATTGAAAAAAATTAGTTAGTCAACCAATCTAAAGAAATGCCTTAAAATCTTCCCTTTCCCCATTGGTAAATGCCACGTGTTTGCCACCAACGTCCATTCACCACCTATATAAACCTCTCTCCTCTTCCTTCTTCACTTCAAATCCTCACAACAATGGCTTTCCTCCTCCCTCTACTCTTCCTTTCCCTTGCCTCCTCCGCCGCTGCCTGTGATCGTTGTCTTCATCACGCCAAAGCCGCCTTCTACCAGGTCGAGTCCGACGGTGAACGTAAAACTCCAATCCCCCTTTAAATTCTTCGACTTTTCCGCTATTAAAGTCCGATTCAAGGCCGACCCAGATCAAGTTTTCACATTTAAATAACTGGGTTTGTTTCATTTCTTGCAGTTAGAGGCGCCTGTGGCTATGGCAATCTCACCTTGGGGCTCTCAAATGGCTACTTCTCGGCTATCACAGCTACTCTTTACGGCCACGGTGCTGGTTGTGGCACCTGCTTTCGTGTAAACTTCTCAACAATCCCTCACTTTGTCTGGGAGGGAGTTCCACTTGTCTAATTTACGGAATGATCATGAGTTTTCTTTTTAGAAATCGAATTGGATTCGGTCTTAATACATATGTGAGGGAGGTAATAAAAAAAAAAAAAGGAAAGAAGATTGAGTTCTTTCTTTTATCACTTAGCTTAGGAACCATGCAAGATCCGAAAGTCTATGCAGTCTCATGCACTCTTTTGAATAAGAGAAAGAAGTGAAGAATCCTCTTTTCAACTCATATTCTTAACCCGAAATGGCAATTGGTGGGGAGAGGAAAGATTCATTTTTTTTTTAGGGTACCCCGGGAACAGATCCAAGAAGTGAAGCATCCTCTTTTCGACTCATCTTCTTAACCGAAAATGGCAAATGGTGGGGAGAGGAAAGATTCTTTTTTTTTTTTAGGGTACCCTGAGAACAGATCTAGTGGAGATGGGGTGGGGCCTGTAGTTCAGACGATTAGAGCACGTGGCTATGAACCACGGTGTCGAGAGTTTGAATCCCTCCTCGCCCACAACTGGCCGAAAAAGAAAGAACTTTTCCCTCTGGGGTAGGAAAATCATGATCGGGATAGCAGACCCAAAACTATAGAACTTGGTGTGGGTCTTTTGTCGAAATGGAATGACCTTATCTTCTCTTTCGTTAATGGTTAAATGAATACATTTTCATTGGTATAAGACCTAAATTCATGAGAGCGTATGCTTAAACTAGACAAACTAGACAATATCATACTATTGTAGAGAGTCGTTATTCCCAACCTTTTCTGACCTGAAAATGTCGGATTTGTGCAGGTAAGGTGTAAAAACGAGGCAATGTGCAACAAAGAAGGCACCCAGATTGTTGTAACGGATGGCAATGAGAGCTCTCAAACAGGCCTTGTAATTAGCAAGAAGGCTTTTAGTGAAATGGCTTTGAGTGGCAAAGGGGAATTGCTTATTATTGAAGGAGTTGTGGACGTTGAATTCAAAAGGTTTGCTCATAATTGACCTACTTTTTCATGTTCAATCGTTTGAGGCTCATAATTTTAGTGGTTTTTTTTGTTTTTGTAGGGTTCCTTGTGAGCACAAAGACAAGAACTTGATGGTTAGAGTGGAAGAGATGAGCAAATATCCCACTTATTTAGCCATCAAATTGCTTTACCAAGGTGGCCAAACCGAAATAGCAAGCATAGAGATCGCTAAGGTGACGCCTAAACAAAATCTTACAACGAACACGATATGGGTTTTATTTATCGTGGAGTTTGAAAATGTGTTATGATTTAGGTGGGTGAATCGAATTGGGCTCCGATGGCTCGCAACTATGGAGCTGTTTGGAACTCGAAACATCACGTACCGGATGGACCATTGCACTTGCGGTTTATGGTGACTTCTGGGTTTGATAAGAAGTGGATCGAGACAAAGTCTGTGCTTCCCATTGATTGGAGACATGGGCAAATTTACGACACTGGAGTTCAAATCAACGACCTGGCTAAAGAGAGTTGTTCAAATGATCAGTGTGCCCATCAGCATTGGGCTTAGTTTATAGTATTTATAGATACAATCTTCAAATTTCTAAATAACCCTACTAGGGTGAAAAAAAATCAATTTGATTCTACCTTTTATGGTAAGATTTTGTAGTTAATCATTAAATAAAGCCAATCAAATCATATTAATCTCCTTCTCAAATTTGTTAAATTGTTAAAATTTACTAATGGTATAAAATAATGTCGTTAAACTTGAATATAGCTCAATGAGTTTAAATATATATAACATACTTGTGAGGTCCTGCATCGTTCGGGGAGGGGAACAGAACGGAAGCCTTTCCCTAGTAGACACGTTTTAAAATCGTGTGGCTAAACAATATCCACTAGCAAAGCTAGTACAAATTGTATCGGAGCCAGACACTAGACAGTGTACTAGTGTCAGCGAGGATACTGGGAGTCACAATCGCGGTTTCTAAGCAGCGGATTTGGCGATTGTGCGGCACCCACTCTAGACAGCGGATTTGGTTTCTAGGCAACATGAATACAAAGCTCGGGTCTCGATTTCAAGAGAAGATCTTAGAAAGTAGGGGAGAAAGGTTTTGGAAAAAGAGAGAGAGAGAAAGCAATAGGGAGAAGTTGACATTTTATGTCTACAGAAAGCAATAAAAGAGTACAAGGCAAAGGTTTCGGCATGTTTGTCCAAGGCATGCATGCGGCCATGGGCAACATGCCTTAGACAAGCATGATCGTGACACTGGGCCTCAAGAGGGTGCACAAGCATGATCGTGAGATTGACGACAATACCTATCTACTAGCCGTGGACTTGAGCTGTTATAGAACCATTCAGGTACGACAAGCTAACGAGACCTCTATGCTTTGTCTCGAGATGGTCGGATTTCATCCCACACCTAGAATAAGATCGCTTTGAAAAAGAAAAGGGTTTTAGAAAAGTCCCAAATCAGCAAAGTCGAAGCAAAAGAATGGCACACAGCTGTTGGTGCGGTACACACAACTCATTTCAACTCTCAAAATTCCCCTCTTTCTCTTACCGCGTTTGATTCTACCTTTTTGTTCCTTCACATTCAAGTCATCTCACCCAAAGAGTGTCATCGATTGTCTTTTATGGAGATCAAACTGTATTACACCTTGCATTGCCAACACACGAAAAATCGTCGAAGCGGCTTCACTTCATCACCTCGACTTCACTTGTCAAGCGACCACGTTAGCCACCTTTTCACTTCATCACCTCTATAGAGAATTTTTCGTTAGTATATGAATTTATCTAGACATGTCCATTTTACAGGACGAGGGAAGAGTGGAGAACATTTTTTTCCCGTTACATAAATGGGGCCGAAGATGAGATTATATTCCCGTCCCCATCAAATTCTCCACCACGTCCCTTAACACACCGAAGATGAGATTGATTATATTCTCCTTCCCATCCAATTCTCCACCACGTCCCTTAACACATATTTTATATATATATATATACACTTGAATATTAGGAAATATATTGATTTATTATGATTTTTTTTATGGTTAAAAAATTTTAAAATAACTATTTTTAAAATAAAAAATAAACAAAAAAAAAGTATTATGGGATAAAAAAAAAGAACATCCGACCAAAATAAAGGGAAATGTTGACCATGATGTTTAAACTTGGTCATCATAGATCCGATGAAAAAGTAAAATCAACAAAAAAATGCCTTAAAATCTTTCCTTTACCCTTTTGGTAAATGACACCTGTCTTCCATCAACGACCATTCATCACCTATATAAACCTCTCCCTCCCTCTTCCTTCCCCATCACAAAAATGCCCTTCTTCCTCCCTCTTCTCTTCCTCACCATTGTCTCCTCTGCCGCTGCCTGTGATCGTTGTCTTCATCAGGCCAAAGCCGCCTTCTACCAGGTCGAGTCCGACGGTGAACGTAAAATTCCAATCCCCCTTTGAATTCTTGGACTTTTCCGCTATTAAAGTCCGATCTAAGGCCGACCCAGATCAAATTTTCACATTTAACCAATTGGGTTTGTTTCATTTCTTGTAGTTAGAGGCGCTTGTGGCTATGGCAATCTTACCTCGGAGCTCTCAAATGGCCACTTCTCGGCTATCACGGCTACTCTTTACGGCCACGGCGCTGGCTGTGGCGCCTGCTTTCAAGTAAACTTCTCACCAATCCCTTCCCTTTGTCTCAATTGTTAGGAGGGTCCTGCGTGGCTAATATAGGGAATGATCATGAATTTATAAGTAAGGAATACATCTCTATTGACACGAGGCCTTTTGGGAGAGTTGGGATAGCTTCTGCTCAAAGTGGACAATATCATACTGTTATGGAGCGTCGTTATTCTTAACATTTCCTAGATTTGAATCGTCATGACGTGAAAGTGTCGGGTTTGTGCAGGTAAGGTGTAAAAATGAGGCACTATGCAACAAAGAAGGCACCAAGATTGTTGTGACGGATGGCAATGAGAGCTCTCAAACTGACCTTGTAATTAGCAAGAAGGCTTTTAGTGAAATGGCTTTGAGTGGCAAAGAGGAATTGCTTATTATTGAAGGAGTTGTGGACGTTGAATTCAAAAGGTTGGCTCATAATTGACCTACTTTTTCATGTTCAATCGATTGAGGCTCATAATTTTAGTGGTTTTTTTGTTTTTGAAGGGTTCCTTGTGAGTACAAAAACAAGAACTTGATGGTTAGAGTGGAAGAGATGAGCAAACCTCCCACTTATTTAGCCATGAAATTGCTTTACCAAGGTGGCCAAACCGAAATAGTAGGCATAGATATAGCTAAGGTGGGTGAATCGAATTGGGGTATGATGGCTCGGAACTATGGAGCTGTTTGGGACACGAAGCGTCCCGTATCGGAAGGACCGTTGCAATTGCGATTTGTGGTGACTTCTGGATTTGATGGGAAGTGGATATGGTCGAAGTACGTGTTTCCTGCTGATTGGAGACCTGGGCAGGTTTACGATACTGGAGTTCAAATTGATGACGTGGCGAAAGAGAATTGTCCAGATGATCAGTGTGCTGATAAGCATTGGGCGGGAGAAGGTGCTTGATTGCTCCAACAAATATATGTTTTATAACTAGACATAAACACATGCATTGACTTGTGAAATTTCGTTTTACCCTTACATTAAAAAGAAACAATAAAAGTCCAAAATTTATGTCGGTTGTTTTTTTTTATCTTGTCTCATCCTACTATAGCTTGAGCATCGATAGCCTATCTTCAACATCCTCAACCAATTAATAAGAAACCTTCTAGCTTCAATATTGATTGTGAAATTACGTTGAGGATAGCTATATTGATTCGGTATACTCTAAAAACACCCTCCGTAAAAGATGAGATTAAAATGTCGTAAGCTGGATTTAGAACGTTGTGAGATAGTTCGGTCCATATCTGGTGTGGGCGTTAGAGAATTGGGAGGACCTTTCCTTGGTATGAGAGGATTTACCTATTAAAGCGGTGCGTGATCTGGGTTAAGAACGTTGTGAGATAGTTTGGTCCATATCTGATGTGGGCGTTAGAGAATTGAGAGGACCTTTCCCTAGTACGAGAGAATCGAGAAGGATGCACCTCTGGTGTATTAGTTATCATTCCTATGGTAAACGCTGGGCAGCCAAATGCGAAGCGAATAACTGCTGTAAGCATCTAAGTAGTAAGCCCACCCCAAGATATCCGATGTGGGCGTTAGAGAATTGAGAGGACCTTTCCCTAGTACGAGAGAACCAAGAAGGATGCACCTCTGGTGTATCAGTTATCATTCCCACGGTAAACACTGGGTAGCAAGTGCGGAGCGAATAACTGCTGAAAGCATCTAAGTAGTAAGTCCACCCCAAGATGAGTGCTCTCTATTTCGACTTCCCTAGAGCCTTTTTAGTAGACAGCCGAGACAACGATGGGTTCTTTGCCCCTCCGGGGATGGAGCAATAGAAGTTTTAAGACCCGACACAAGTGGAAGCACAGTGATGTATGCAGTTGAGGCATCCTAACAGACCGGTATACTTGAATCTTGTTCCTACATGACTCAATCAATTCGATTAGGCACTCGCCATCTATTTTCATTGTTCAATTCTTTGACAACACGAAAGAGTCGTTTATCATCAGGATATGTGTCAAGTGAAAGTAGTGATGTATGTAGCTGAGGCATCCTAACAAACCGATAGACTTGAACCTTTGTTCTACAGGGCCCGATCAATTCGATTAGGTACTCGCTATCTATTTTCATTCTTCAACTCTTTGAAAACACGAAAAACCACTTTCAACTCTTTGACAACATGAAAAAAACCGTTTTTCTTTTTGTTTGTTTTTTCAAACCCAATCGAGTGAATTTTCTCTTTAAGACTTGGTCCAATTGGTTAAAGACTCGATGACTTCAAAAATTAAACCCTTTATTCCCCTCTACCGCTGGGCTTTAAAACACATCTTTCAGAGTTTCGTTCTCCTCTATCCTCGTTAGCCTATGTATTACTATCAATCTCACGATTTTAAAACCCATCTTTCAGAGTTACGCAACGGAACAAGTACTCATCCATATACTGTCCTCTTCGGGATTTCCCTTTTGAGCTTCCCCTCAAGGTTTTTAGGTTTTTTCTTCTGAACTTCTCTATTATGGCCCTATTACGGAGATGTTTCCACACCCTTATAAGAAATGTTTCGTTTTCGTCTTCAACCAGATTTTTCCTTCTAGGCTTCCCCATTACACGTCTATTAGGGAGATGTTTCCACACACTTATAAAAAATGTTTCGTTCTCCTCTTCAACTAGGTTTTTCCTTCTAGGCTTTTCCATTACACGTCTATTAGGGAGATGTTTCCACACCCTTATAAGAAATGTTTCGTTCTCGTCTTCAACTGGGTTTTTCCTTCTAGGCTCCCCCATTATGCGTCTATTAGGGAAATGTTGCCACACCCTTATAAGAAATGCTTCGTTCTCTTCTTCAACCTGGTTTTTCCTTCTGGGCTTCCCCATTACGCGTCTATTAGGGAGATGTTTCCACACCCTTATAAGAAATGTTTCGTTCTCTTCTTCAACCTGGTTTTTTCTTATGGGCTTCCCCATTACGTGTCTATTAGGGAGATGTTTCCACGCCCTTATAAAAAATGCTTCATTCTCCTCTTCAACTTGATTTTTCCTTCTGGACTTCTCCATTACGCGTCTATTAGGGAGATATTTCCCCACCCTTACAAGAAATGTTTCATTCTCCTCTCCAACCAACGTGGGATCTCACACCAAAAACTGCGTCTATTAGGGAGATATTTCCCCACCCTTACAAGAAATGTTTCATTCTCCTCTCCAACCAACGTGAGATCTCACACCAAAAATCAAGCAAAGACCAAAATTCATTAGACTGATTCAACCAAAAACACGAGCATCCAAAAGAAAAAAAAAAAAAAAAAAAAAAAAAA
>NW_019268564.1:1327947-1389940 GCF_002738365.1 Cucurbita moschata
GCGTCTATTAGGGAGATATTTCCCCACCCTTACAAGAAATGTTTCATTCTCCTCTCCAACCAACGTGAGATCTCACACCAAAAATCAAGCAAAGACCAAAATTCATTAGACTGATTCAACCAAAAACACGAGCATCCAAAAGAAAAAAAAAAAAAAAAAAAAAAACTTCCCAAAAAATTCCCACCAAGAATTTTCATGTAAAAGTCTCCAAGTTTGGAAAATAACCAAAACAGTCCAAAATTTAATGAATTTAAGAGAAGAAGCCGTGTGGGGACATGTTTGTTTCTTTTTTGGTCCCTTTAAATGCCCACATAAAGTACTCAATTTACAATTCTTGAGTCCATTGACCAAGTCTCAAGTCTTCTTTAACAGTCAAAACTTTTGAAAATTCACCCAATTTTGTTTTTGTTCATCTTTAACTTGGCTTATAAAGTGTCTATCACTTGCATCACCGTCTGCATGGCCTTGTTCATCCCTCCACAGAAGAAGACGCTCACCCGCAGTGTGCCAGTGAGGACGCTGAGCCATGAAATGGCACAGGAAGCTGATCTTCCTGGCTTTAGATTCCACCCCACAGAAGAAGAACTCCTTGAATTTTACCTGAAACATGTTGTTTCTGGCAAGAAGCTGCAATTTGATCCTATTGGGACTCTTAATCTTTATCTCCATGATCCTTGGGAGTTGCCTGGTTTGTGTTCTTGAAAAAAAATTAGCTCAATTGTTTAATGTTTTGTTTTGATTCAATGAGGTGAAATGTGATGTGAATTATTGTGTTTTTTTGTGTATAGGATTGGCAAAGAATGGAGAGAGGGAGTGGTACTTTTTTGTGCCAAGAGATAGGAGGCTAGGTGGGGGTGGGAGGCCGAACCGAACCACGAAAAACGGTTATTGGAAAGCCACTGGGTCCGACCGAAAAATCGTTAGATTATTGGATCCGAAGCGACTCGTTGGATTGAGAAAGACACTTGTGTTCTACTTAGGAAGAGCGAGTAGAGGAATTAAGACTGATTGGATCATGAATGAATATCGTTTTTCTGATAACTCTCCGTTGTCAAAGGTATCTATCTCGATCTTACTTGAAAAGAGTTTCGTGTTTGGTAACCGTTTCTTGTGGAAGAAGAAACAAACATGAAACGAGAATAAGAACGTTATTAAACGAACTCTTGCTATTCATCTTAGTATGAAGATTCTATAAGTTTTTGTCATCATTCATCGTGTTTGGTAACAATTATTTCGTTCTTTAATAAACCCTATTGGTAACTGACGTGGGATCTCACAATCCACCCCCTTTCGGGACCCGACATCCTTGTTGGCACACCGCCCAGTGTCCACTCCCTTCGAGACTCAGTGTCCTCGCTGGCACATTGCCCTCTCTCAAATTCAAATCGATGTGGGATCTCACAAAATAAACATGAAACGGAAACAGGAACGTTACCAAACGAGCTCTTGCTATTCATCTTTCTATCTTTTGTAATCATTCATTCGTGTTTGGTAGCCGTTTCTTGTAGAAGAAAAAACAAACATGAAACGAAAACACGAACGTTACCAAACGAGCTCTTACGATTCAGCTTTTGTAATCATTCATTCTTGTTTACATTCTTTGTAATGCAGGACATGGTGCTATGCAAAATCTATAGGAAAGCAACTTCGTTGAAAGTCCTAGAGCAAAGGGCAGCCATGGAGGAGGAAGATGCTAGGCTTTTTCAAGCTTCTTTGCAAATTCCATCAGAGCTGAACAACCTGACTGAGCCTCAAGTTCCAAACCTGAACATGGACTGGTCCCAAGACCTACTTTGGTCCCAATCCAGTAGTCCATGGCTCCAAACTTTGACCCCATCTGCCAGTTTGCTCAATTTCTAATGTTTTCATCGAGAGCTCGGTTATTTGTTCTAAATCTCGAGTGCCTAGTGTCACAGTCATGCTTGTCATGCCCGTAACCGCATGCCTGTATCATGTCAAACTCTTATCTTACTTTCATGTTGTATTATTTTATCATTTTAGTAAAAACATGTCTATTCTTACCAGACATGAAAGGCTTCCAAGTGCACTTAACATCTATTCTGCTTTTTTTCAAAAAAATTTCAACTAATTTCCTCGTCCACGTTTTATAAAACATATTCTGTCAAACGTGGCTCGAAGTTCGACCATATGTCAAAATTGTCCACGAAGTTTAATCTTTACACGACTGACTTGTTCACTAAATTAGAACAACTACCACGTAATTGTTGTCTCGGAGTCTCCAACTCATTAATAAGCTAACCACCATTAATTATATATGATTCTCTTTTAGGAAGATAAACTAATTCAGCCTGGTCTGCCTCCATGGTGACAAGGAGCTCGTTCCACACATGAACACATGTGAGAAGATTAATGATATCTCTGCATTGTTCTTGACATGTCTCCCACCACTATGTCATTCATGAGCTTCTTATCTCTTCAATATCTTTTGAGTAATCTGAAAAATCTGCCACGCATGAGCGGTGTTGAAAGAGCTGCCTTTTTTAATAACAAAGAGAAGACATGTTTCCATTGCTCACGGTACCGCTGGTAGATATTGTCTTTTTTCGACTTTTTCTTTCGAATTTTCTCTCAAGGTTTTTAAAACGCGTCTATTAGGGAGAGGTTTCCACACCCTTATAAAGAATCCTTCGTTCTCCTCTCCAACCGATGTGGAATCTCACAATCCACCCCCTTGGGGGCCAGTGTCCTTGTTGGCACTCGTTCCCTTCTCTAATCGACATGGGACACCCCAATACACTCCCCTTCGAGGCTCAGCGTCCTTGCTGGTACACCGCCTTGTGTCTACTCCCTTCAGGGCTCAGTCTCCTCGTTGGCACATCGCCCAGTATCTGGCTCTAATATCTTTTGTAACACCTCAAGCCTACCACTAGTAGATATTGTCCTCTTTAGGCTTTTCCATTCAGACTTTCCTTTAAGGTTTTTAAAACGCGTCTACTAAGGAGAGGTTTCCACACCCTTATAAAAAATGAATCGTTCTCCGCCCCAACCAACGTGGGACCTTACCTCGTCTATATTGAGCTTGAGCTTAAGCCAACATGGTCATGCTTTTATACCAAGAATCTTCCCCACTTCTAATTGATACTCTAACAATTCCTGAAATACTACTTGTTTTCTTTGCATTGGCTTGAACACTAAACACCAACTAGCAGCTTTGGACTTTGTTGTCATTCCAGAAACAACGCACAATAATGAATGATGATGATTCAAACATACCTATATCACTGCAGAGCCAAATTTCTTAGCAGTCAGCAGGCTGCCTTTGCTTTCAGCGCCAGATCTTTGATGAATGGCCAACCCAAGTTCATACAGACATTCCTTGGCTGAGCTACAGATACCCCTCAGCCTCAGCTATCTATCCAGCTGCTATCTCAATATGTATGTACTCCCTCTGCTTAATATATATCAGTGCATGTTTAGCCATTTTCGTGGCAGTGTTTCAAGTCTAGGACTCATATTTTAATCAAAATGAACCTGTTCTGATCTGTTTATATTATAAAAGATTATGTTTGTCTGCCACCATGAATACAAGAAGCCTGCTTCACACATGCACCATAACATCTTGATGATCTTTGTGTCGGTTCTTCCACTATCAGTTCAGCTCATTGTTCATTATTCAAATCCTATATTTGAGATACAACGTGATTAACTTTGTTGTTATATGTATTACGGAATCAAATTGTCTCTTAGTTGAAAGACATTCATAGGATTCTTGTGCTTATCATCATTGTTGAGACAATTGGTATCTTTGACAGCAATGCTAAACTTCATCTGGTAACCTTGGTTAACTATTTGACCTCTAGTTAACGTAATAGAGTTTAAGCCATTAGGAACGAGAAACTGTGTAATGGCACAAGCCCACTGCTAGCAAATGTTGTCCACTTTGGCCTGTTACGTATCGTCGTCAGCCTTACGATTTTACAACGAGTCTACTATGGAGAGGGTCTAGCCCTACTCTGACCAATGCCTCGCACTTATGACTGATTTTGATACTATTTGTAATAGTCCAAGCCCACTGCCAGCAGACATTGTCCGCTTTGGCTCGTTACGTATCGTTGTCAGCCTCATAGTTCTACAACGCGTCTACTATGTAGAGGGTTTAGCCCTACTCCGACCAATGCCTCGCACTTATGACTGGTTTTGAACCATTTGTAATAGTCCAAGCCCACCGCCAGCAAATATTGTCCACTTTGGCCCGTTACTACCGCCGTCAGCCTCACAATTTTACAACGCGTCTATTATGAAGAGGGGACTAGCCCTACTCCGACCAGTGCCTCGCAATATCCGATGACTGGCTCTAATACCATTTGTAACAGCTCAAGCCCATCGTCAGCAAATATTATCCATTTTGACTCATTATGTATCGTCGTCAACCTCCCGATTTTACAACATGTCTACTATAAAGAGGGTCTAGCCCTACTCTGATCAATGTCTCGCACCGTCCGGTGACTGGCTCTGATACCATTTGTAATAGTCTAAGCCTACCGCCAGCAGATATTGTCCGCTTTGGCCCGTTACTATCGCCGTCAGCCGCACGGTTTTACAACGTGTCTATTATGAAGAGGGGACTAGCCCTACTCCGACTAGTGCCTCGCAATGTCCAGTGACTGACTTTGATACCATTTATAATAGCTCAAGCCCATCATCAGCAGATTGTCCATTTTGACTCGTTATGTATCGTCGTCAGCCTCACGGTTTTACAACGTGTCTACTATATAGAGGGTCTAGCCCGACTCCAATCAATGCCTCGCACCGTCCAGTGACTGGCTCTGATACCATTTGTAATAAGCCCAGCAGATATTGTCCGGCTTAGCTCGTTACGTACACTCGTAAGCCTCAGATTTTAAAACACGTCTACTAGGGAGAGGTTTCCACACCCTTATAAGGAATGCTTCGTTCCCCTCTCCAACCGATGTGGGATCTCACAATCCCCGATGGCTAAAACAATGAAAGTTTCCAAAGTTAAAAGACCAAAATGGTGAATTGAAGGATGGCTAGTTCTTTTTTACTCTCCTTTGTTCAAAGAGAGCAGAGGAGCATGTCTGAATTCTATCCAAAAAGGCTCACATTTGTGATATTGAGTTCACAAGCAAATTTGTATAAAAGGTATCTGTATATATTATATACACACTGTGGTGTTTACATTGACAAAATTGTATTCTCATCTAAGGTTTCAGCCTTAGTGATTTAGGATGTTGAGAAACGAGACTCTATTCTTGATAAGACGTCGATACAGACGCTCGAGATCATCTTCAAGTTCATCGACGCTCGAGTCCAGTTTCCTCACCAAGTTCTGAACATCTTCAACTTGTAGGACATTAGATTTATGACTTTTGATTGAATATAATGTAGCATCCACCATCTCTACTAAGTTTGTGTTTGAGCCTTCCTCTTTGCAGGCTACTCTCTTGGGTTGCATCAGCTTGGAAACCATAGACCATCGGCTCGCCTTCGATGCCGACTTCGGTCCAGCCATAAAGGACAATAAGGACTCAATGGTGCTATATGTGATTGCTTCTGCCTGTTTTAACAAGGTAACAATGTCTGAACTTTCATCACTTGTCTTGGAACTTGATTTTTCCATTCCTTTCAAAGCCTTGTGGATTGTTTTCTTCATAATCTTTCTTGAGTTCAAATACTTTTGAACATCATTTGTTATGTCATCTCCTCTTCTTCTACGTAAAACAAACTGGAGTTCATGTGTGCATTCTTTCATTTGTGATAATACATCCTTTGCCATGGAACACAAGTCCACGAGCTCGAGTGATCCTTCCAACAAGTCGTCGACCGAGTCGTTGTCAACAAGAGCTTGATGGGTGAGTGGCAAAAGAAGTAAATTATCAATGGAATCATGCAAATCTTGAACTTTTCCAAGTTTTTGGCTCAAGGAAGATGATGAAGAAGCGGCTGCAGAGGCCTTCAATCTGCAGAGATGTTCATCGACGTCGTCGACGACTGGATGTGGCCTCAAGGGCAAGCTGTTCGAGCGAGTGTGGAATGATTTCTTTGAGATGGAGTCCATTTTTCTTGGAGAAGAAGAGGCTTGAGCTAATGAACCAACTTGGTTTGTGGCTTTTGGCCATTAGGGAGCCATATTTATATTAGTTGGCTAAAGGAGACGTGAGGAATCTTAAGCTCATCTGCAGAAGCAATGAATTCAGCATTGTTTATGCCATGTCTCCCTCCTACCTCTTCCTAGTTTCTTTATAATCAAATGGTATCAGAGCCACACACCAGACGGTGTGTCAACGAGGAGACCGAGTTCTGAAGGGTGGACACAAGGCGGTGTGCCAGCAAGGATGTTGAGCCTCAAAGGAGAGTGGATTGGAGGGTCCCACATCAATTGAAGAAGAGAACGAGTGTTAGTGAGGACGCTAGGCCCGAAGTGGGCAGACTGTAAGATCCCACATCGGTTGGAGAGGGGAACGGAGCATTCTTTATAAGGGTGTGGAAACCTCTCCCTAGCAGACGCGTTTTAAAACCTTGAGGAGAAGCCCATAAGGGAAAACTCAAAGAGGACAATATCTGCTAGCGGTGGGCTTGGACCGTTACAACAAACATTCAGGTAGCTCGTATGCTTAATATATATCAGAAAGCAAAGGAAACATTTGAGACCTCATCTACTTAAACCTGTTCAGATCTGTTTATATTATAAAAGATTTAGTTTGCTTGTGACTGTGGAGACAAGAAGATTGCTTAACACTTGCATTCTTGAAGATACCACTTGTTTAAAATAAACCTGTTTAGATCAGCTCATTGTTGATTATTTAAATCCTACATGAAGAGTTGAGACACAATTGGAATCTTTGACAGCCTAGATATTTGTATATATTATACATGTATAGTGATCTTGCTTAATCAAACCGACGCGTTACGCTTGCACGAGTGAGCATCTTTCTCGAGGCATTGGTATCGATTTTGTTGGCTTATCTTGAAAATGCTGAACTGGGTCCATCTCTGCAGAGGACAAGATGGTTGATTTACACATGAAAACGTGTGGGAATCTTGTTCCTCCCAATGTACTGATATTATGAAGCACACGAGTGGTGTTGATAGAGTTGGCACTGTGATGTCCCACATTGGTTGGAGAGGAGAACAAATCACCATTTATAAGGGTGTGAAAATCTTTCCCTAGCAGATGCGTTTTAAAGCCTTGAGGGGAAGCCTGAAAGGGAAAGCTCAAAGAGGACAATATCTGCTAGCGGTGGATCTGGGGCGTTACAACACCATACAGAAAGAAAGAAGAACTTTTTATGGTACCATATGAATAGAAAAGGGCATTTACATATGAATCTAACGTTTTCTTTTCCTCTTACGAAATCACGGATCTCCATAATGGTATGATATTGTCTACTCTGAGCATAAGCTCTCGTGGCTTTGTTTTTTGTTTTTTCAAAAGGCCTCGTACCAATGGAAATGTATTCCTTACTTATAAACCCATGATCAACCCCTTAATTACCCGATGTGGGACTCCTCTTCCAACAATCCTCCCCTCAAACAAAGTGCACCATAGAGCCTTCCCTGAGGCCTATGGAGCCCTCGAACAGTCTCCCTTTAATCGAGACTCAACTCCTTCTCTAGAGCCCTCGAACAAAGTACACCCTTTGTTCGACACTTAAGTCACTTTTGACTACACCTTCGAGGCTCACAACTTCTTTGTTCGACATTTGAGGATTCTATTGACATAGCTAAGTTAAGGGCATGTTAGAAATCACAAACCTCCACAATGGTATGATATTGTCCACTTTGAGCATAAACTCTCATGGTTTTGCTCTTGGTTTCCACAAAAAACCTCGTACCGATGAAGATAGTATTATTTACTTATAAACCCATGATCAACCCCTTAATTAGCCGACGTAGGATTCCTCTCCCAACAATCCTCAGCAAATGTTTCCTCTAGTTACTTAGGAACAACATCAACAATACTAATATTGTAAGAAGTTAGCCATAGAAGAAGATGATATTGAATTCACGAATAGTGTTTGCAATGCCAAAAGTTGTATGAAATGTATCTGTATATATTGTATATGTACTTTGGTGTTTACATTTGACAAAAATGGATTCCTATGAGCCTACTCTCTAAGTTTTCATCCATAGTAATTTAGGATGTTAAGAAAGGAGACTCGATTCTTGATAAGATGTCGATATAGACTCTCGAGATCTTGTTCGAGGTCATGAATACATGACTCCAACTTCCTCAACGAGTTTTGTGCATCCTTAACTTGCACCAGGACATCAGATTTCTGATTGATGATTGAATACAATGCAGCATCAACCACCTCGACTTCGTTTCGATTTGCACCGACGTCTTTGCAAGCAACTCTCTTAGGATGCATCAACTTGGAAACCAAAGACCACCTGCTCATCTTTGATGACAACTTCTGCCCTGCTATGAAGGACAAGAAGGATCCAATGCTATTATATGTGACGACTTCTGCGTCGTTTAATAAACGAACAATTTCCGAACTCTCGTCGCCATTTTCGTAACTTGTTCGTTCCATTCCTTTCAAGACCTTGTGGATTGCCTTGTTCATCATCTTCCTTGAGTTAAAATACTTTTGAATATCAACTTCAATGTCATCTCCTCTTGTTCTGCGCAAAGCTGACTCAAGTTCATGTGCACATTCTTTCATTTGTGATAGCACATCCTTAGCCAAAGAGCACACGTCCAAGAGCTTGATAGAGCCTTCTAGCAAGTCATCAACTGATTTGTTATCAACAAGAGCTTGATGGGTGGATGGCAAACAGAGCAACTTATCAATAGAATCATGTAAATCATGAAGGCCATCAAGCTTTTGACTCAAAGAAGATGAAGAAATGGCTTCAGAGGCCTTCAATCTGCAGAGATGTTCATCAACTTGATCCAAAACTGGATGTGGCTTTTGGGGCAAACTGTTAGAACGGATGTGGAATGATTTCTTTGGGTTTGCAGCAAAGGAATCCATTTTCAAGTTGAGTTCATGTTTTGGGCTTCATAAGACTATTATTTATATAACTTGGTTGAGAGAGACAAGAGGAATCTCAAGCTCATCTTATCTCCACCATTATTGATGCTGATTTCAGCTATGTCTGTGATTTGCCAAGCTTTCAAGACATTGTTTAAGCAAGCATCTTTGTGGAGTGGCATCAGTTTTGTTGGGTCATCTTGAAAATGCTGATCTGGGTGTGCTTCTGTTGAGGACAAGCTTGTGGCTTTGCACATGCAAAGGTTTAGTTTCAGAGATATCATGGCGATGTTCATGATGTGTCTCTCAATGGATTGTCGAGCAATTTGTAAATTATGAGGCACACGAGTGCTGTTGACAGAGTGTTAGTGCACGGGGTAAAATTGCTGGATTCTTCTTTGCTGCAGGGAAGAACTTTTATGGAACCTTAAAGAAAGAAAAGGGTTGTCTTTGAGTTGGATGGACTTTTTTTCTTCTTTAATATCTGAAAACAAGCCAGGGTAAGATCAGAAACGCTAACCGACCCGATTCCTGTGAGATCCCACAATGGTTGGAGAGGGGAACGAAACATTTCTTATAAAGACGTGGAGACTGATCCTTAGCAAACGCGTTTTAGAACCGTGAGACTGATGGTCATATGTAACGGGCCAAAGCGGACAATATATGCTAGTGGTGGGGTTTGAGCTGTTACAAATGGTATTAGAGCCAAACATCGGGTAGTGTGTTAGCGAGGATGCTGGGCCTCCAAGGGGGTGGACTGTGAGATCCCACATCAGTTGGAGAGGGGAACGAAACATTTCTTATAATGGTGTTGAAAGCTCTCCTTAATAGACGCGTTTTAAAAACCATGAGGTTGACAGCGATACGTAACGGGTCAAAGTGGATAATGTCTGCTAATGGTGAGTTTGGACTGTTACAAATGGTATTAAAGCCAAACACCGGGCAGTGTGCCAGCGAGGATGCTGGGCCCTCGAGGGGGGTGGGGATTGTGAGATCCCACATCGGTTGGAGAGGGGAACAAAGCATTCCTTATAATGGTGTGGAAACCTCTCCCTACTAGACGCGTTTTAAAAATCGTGAGGCTGATGGCGATATGTAATGGGCCAAAGTGAACAATATCGGCTAGTAATGAGTTTGGGGTTTTATAAATGGTATCAGAGCCAAACACCGGGCAGTGTGCCAGTGAGGACGCTGGGCTCTCAAGGGGGGTGGATTGTGAGATCCCACATCGATTGGAGAGGGGAACAAAGCATTCTTATAATGGTGTGGAAACCTCTCCCTACTAGACGCGTTTTAAAAACCATGAGGCTAACGGCGATACGTAACGGGCCAAAGCGGACAATATCTACTAGTGGTGGGTTTGGGCTGTTACAAATGATATCAAAGCCAAACACTAGGCAATGTGCCAGTGAGGATGCTGGGCCATCAAGGGTGGTGGATTGTGAGATCCCACATCGGTTGGAGAGGGGAACAAAGTATTCCATATAATGGTGTGGAACCCTCTTCCTAATAGATGCGTTTTAAAAATTGTGAGGCTGACGGTGATATATTACGGGTCAAAGCAGACAATATCTGCTGGCAGTGGGTTTGGGCGGTTCTTCCATCGGTTAAAAATGGTGCTTATTGTGTAAATGTGGCAAGATCCGCCATGATCGTTTAAGATAACTTTCATTAGCAGGAAATTGTTCTGCTTAACTATAATATACATAAACGAGCAAATTGCCTCTTAGTTTAAAGGCAACCTACCATGTGATTCTCATGCTTATTGCCATTATTGGGGCAATTGGGATCTTTGACAGCAATGCTAATCTAGATACTGAGCTTATCAGGTAACCATGGTGGGGTAATGGTAACAATCCAAACCCACCGCTAGCAGATATTGTCCGTTTTGGCCTGTTATGTATCACTGTCAGCATCACGATTTTAAAACGCGTCTACTAGAGATAGGTTTTCACATCCTTATAAAGAATGTTTTGTTCCCATCTCCAACCGATGTGGAATCTCACAATCCATCCCCCTTTGGGGCCAGCGTTCTCACTGGCACTCGTTCCCCTCTTCAATTAACGTGAGATTTCACAATCCACCCTCTTCGGGACTCAGCGTCCTCGCTGGCACACCGCTTGGTGCCTAACTTTGATACCATTTGTAACAACTCAAGCCCACCGCTACTAGATATTGTCTGTTTCGGCCCGTTACGTTTCATCGTCAGTCTCATGATTTTAAAACTCGTCTGCTAGGGAGAGATTTTCATACCCTTATAAAGAATGCTTCGTTTCCCTCCCTAACCGATCTAAGATCTCACACTCCACCCCCCTTTAGGACCCAGCGTCCTCGCTAACACTCATTCCCCTCTCCAATCGATGTGGGATCTCACAATCCGCCCTCCTTTGGGGCCCAGCGTCCTCACTGGCACTCGTTCCTCTCTCTAATTGATATGGGATCTCACCGTCCACCTCCTTCGAGGCCCAACGTCCTTACTGACACTCATTCCTCTCTCCAATCGACGTGGGATCTCACAGAAACAACAGTGAGAGGTTTCCACACCCTTATAAAGAATGCTTCATTTCCCTCTCTAACCGATCTGGGATCTCATACTCCACCCCCTTTCGGGACCCAGCGTCCTCGCTGACACTCATTCCCCTCTCCAATCGCTATGGAATCTCACAATCCACCCTCCTTTGGGGCCCAGCGTCCTCGTTGGCACTCGTTCCTCTCTCTAATTGATATGAGATCTCACCATCTACTCCCTTCGAGGCCCAACGTCCTTGCTGACACTCATTCCTCTCTCCAATTGATGTGGGATCTCACAGAAACAACCGTTCGAACAATAAACACACTTTTCTTTGCACTTCTACCGATCAAACTCTTTCAAATTCAAGTGTAAACTTCAAGTCTCCAAAAGTTGATTCTCATAAGAATAGAAAGGTATATGTATATATATACAATTTGGTGTTTACATGTAGCAAAAATGATCTCTCATGACATTGATCATGATACTATTATCTAAGCTCCATCCTTAGTGATTTAGGATATTGAGAAGGGAAACTCTATTTCTTATTAGATGCCTTTGTAGACTCTCGAGATCATCTTCAAGTTCTTGAATACACGACTCAAATTTCGTCAACGGGTCGTGCAAGTTGAACGATTTATCGGTCGTGTGGCTAGCAATTGCATATAGTATGGCATCCAACATGTCTACCTCATCTTCATCTTTGCAGGCAACTCTTTTGGGTTGTACCAGCTCGGAGACCAAAGACCATGGACTCAACTTTGATATCAACTTTTGTCCTGCAATGAAGAACAATACTGATTCAACAGTACTACATGTCACTGCTTCTACTTCATTTAACAAGCTAACTGTTGCTGAATTTTCCTCACATTGCTTAGAACACTTCCTTTTGATTCCCTTCAATGCCTTGTGAATTGTTTTCTTTATCAACTTCCTAGAACTCGAGCACTTTCGAAGCTCGTTAGCGATAACCGATTCACCTCTTCTTTGACGTAAAACTGATTCGAGTTCACGTACGCATTCTTTTGTCTGCAACAATGCATCTTTAGCCATATCACACAAGTCTAAGATCCTTAAAGACCCTTCAAGCACATCATCAACCCCTTTGTTACGTGATATCCCACATTGGTTGGGGAGGAGAACAAAACACCTTTTATAAGGGTGTGGAAACCTTTCCCTAGCAGACGCGTTCAAAAACCTTGAGAGGAAGCCTGATAGAGAAAGCCTAAGGAGGACAATATCTGCTAGCGGTGGGCTTGGATGGTTACAAATGGTATCAGAGCCAGACATCGAGTGATGTGCCAATGAGGAGACTGTTCCCCGAAGGGGAGTAGACACGAGACAGTGTGCTAGTAAAGACG
Organism: Cucurbita moschata; assembly: GCF_002738365.1. Taxonomy (NCBI): domain Eukaryota; kingdom Viridiplantae; phylum Streptophyta; class Magnoliopsida; order Cucurbitales; family Cucurbitaceae; genus Cucurbita; species Cucurbita moschata. The sequence goes on from NW_019268564.1 coordinate 1,340,781, forward strand.
CTGGGCCCTGAAGGGGGGTGGATTGTGATATCCCACATTGGTTGGGGAGGAGAACGAAACACCCTTTATAAGGGTGTGGAAACCTTTCCCTACAGACGCGTTCAAAAACCTTGAGAGGAAATCTGAAAGGAAGAGACCAAAAAGAACAATATCTACTAGCGGTGAGCTTGGGCTGTTACATGTTATCTCTCTCGCGGACAAGAGTTTGTTGGGTGAATGGTAGAAGAAGTAGCTCATCAATGCAACCATGCAAATCTTGGTTCTTTCTCTCTTGGAGAAGCCAAAAGGGTAGCTAATGACCTTCAAAAAAGTTGAACAGCTTCAATATAACAACTGGGGCTGGAGAGACACAAGGAATCTGGATCTAAACGTTATTGCAGCAATGTTTTGGCAATGTCTCCTATCCTTTGAGCTTTCAATGCATAAACTAAACATATTAACGTGTTCGAATTGCAGGAGAATCTTTCTATTAGACAAGATTGGATCGGATATGTGTCGGGCGATGTTTGTGATATGTTAACCGATCACCGGGTTGTTAGCTCCTTGTTTATATACTTAATCCTTCAATGTGTTCATATAACCTGCAACTAGTTCATATTATAAAGCCAACGAGTGCTGTTGACAGAGTCTTGGATATCATTGTATCCTCTTGCTTAAATTCTGGCTGAATGATGTCCATTTTAAAACTTGTTCTATCTTGTAAGCTTCCTCCATTCTCAACTATTGTAAGCATTGGAATCCCCACTATGCTGCCATCTTCTAGCTCTCATGCTTATGTTCTAAAAAATGAACAAGTGAATTGTCTCTTGAATTCATACTTTGATTGACGTAACTCGTTGGTGTGAGATCCCACATTAGTTGGAGAAGGGAACGAAGCATTCCTTATAAGGGTGTGGAAATGTCTCCCTAGTAGATGAATTTTAAAACTGTGAGGCTGACGGCGATACATAACGAGCCAAAGTGGATAATATCTGCTGGCGGTGGGCTTGGGTTGTTAAAAATGGTATCAGAGCTAGTCACTAGGCGGTGTGATAGTGAGGACGCTAGGCCTCAATGAGGGGTAAATTGTGAGATCCCACATCAGTTGGAGAGGAAACGAAGCATTCCTTATAAGGGTGTGGAAACCTCTCCCTAGCAGACGCGTTTTAAAACCATAAGGCTAACAGCGATACGTAACGGGCCTAAGCAGACAATATCTACTAGCGGTAGGTTTAGGCTGTTACAAATGGTATCAGAGTCAGTCATCGGGTGGTGTGCCAGCGAGGATGCTAGGCCCTCAAAGGGGTGGATTGTGAGATTCCACATGAGTTGGAGAGGGGAACAAAACGTTCCCTACAAGGGTGTGGAAAGTTCTCCCTAGTAGACGCATTTTAAAACCGTGAGGTTGACGGCAATATATAACGGGCCAAAGCGGACAATATCTACTAACGGTGGGTTTGAGCCATTACAAATGGTATCAGAGTCAGTCATCAGGCGATGTGCCAGCAAGAACGCTAGGTCCCCAAGAGGGGTGGACTGTGAGATCCCACATCACTTGGTGAGGAGAACAAAGCATTCCTTATAAGGGTATGAAAACCTCTCCCGAGTAGACGCATTGTAAAACCGTGAGGCTGATAGCAATACATAACAAGCCAAAACAGACAATATATGCTAGCAGTGGGCCTGCGCTGCGCTGTTACAAATAAAGCGATGATTGTTGTGATAGATGGGACTAAGACCATTATAATTCTGCATAACTTCACTTACACAGAGCTGTTTAGTTGATAATTAAACAAATATACAACATGTTCTATATAGTTTTGTTCAACACTTCTCAAAATTTAGTAGTTGAAGATGTTAAGAAGAGACACTCTTGTTTTGATTATGAACCTATAAAGACCCTCAAGTTCTTCTTCAACTTCCTTAATGCTTGCCCCACACTCCCTCACCAAGTTCTGCATATCTTCAACCTCTGTTTGGTGATTGCTAATTGAACTTAATATCAAGTCCAATCTTTCTATTACACTTATGCTTGTTTCTTCGCTTATGCATGCTACTCTTTTGGGTTGAACAAGCTTGGAAAATGAAGCCCAGCAGCTCCATTTTGATATCAACTTTGTTCCTGCTATGAAGAACAATAAGAACTCTATACTATGGTATGTCATTGCTTCAACCTCTTTAATCAAGTTCACAATGGTTGAACTTCCATGATCTTTGTAGAAATGTTTGCCTTCCATTCCCTTCAAGGCTTTATGGATTGTTTTCTTTATCAACTTCCTTGACTTCTGAAGTGAACTAGAACTACAAACGTCTCCTCGCCTTCGACGCAAAATCGACTCGAGCTCACGAGTACATTCCATGGTTTGTAACAAGCCGTTCTTAGCCGTATCACACAAGTCGAGCAGCTCGAGAGATCCTTCTAGTAAGTCATCCAACACTTCCTTATCACTCCCTTGGGCTAATGCTTGTTGGGAGTGTGGTAAAAGAAGCAGCTTATCAACATAATCATACAAGACTTGAAGGGCACCAAGCCTATGGCATAGTAAAGAAGATGTGGCTTGAGAATCCTTGAATTTGCTCAATTGCTCGTTAACTTTGTTGATGATTTGGTGTGAGTTTCTTGAGTTCATAGCTGAGGCATCCATGTGATATCCCACGTCGGTTCGGAAGGAGAACGAAACACCCTTTATAAGGGTGTGGAAACTTCCCTAGCAGACGCGTTTTAAAGCCTTGAGGGGAAGCCCGAAATCTGGCAGCGGTGTGCTTAGGCCGTTACAATCCATCTTACAAATAAGTCTAAGCAATTTCAATTTGGCTTCATGTTTTGGCAATGATGATAGTATATATAAAAGGGTTGAAGACATATGGAGAAGCTCAAGCTCATGTTCATCACCGTGTCAGCTATGTCCAAGCAATGTCTCCCTCCAACCAGGTTCCTACTCACTGGCATCCATTGTTTTTCTTTATCTATAACCACACGAATGCATCTTATTTAAGTATAGACCTTTTTTTTAATATGATAGTGTTTGATAGCTCTATTAGTTTCTTCCATGCAATCAAGACAGTCTGTCTTATGCATGAAAGCGACGTACCCACAGACAAGCGCGTTACACGTAAACGATACACGTCCACATATATGAAGAATTAAATATGTTTTTATTAAATTCACATTTTCTCTCCTCGACCAGCTAACTTTGTTTTATTCCCTGATTCAAGTTTTTTGTGAGACCCTGTATTAGTTGGAGAGGGGAACGAAGTGTTCCTTGTAATATAAGGGTGTGGAAATCTCTTCCTAGTAGACACGTTTTAGAATTGTGAGGCTGATGGCGATACGTAACGGGCCAAAGCGAACAATATATGCTAGTGGTGGGCTTGGATTGTTACAAATGGTATCTAGGTCAGACATCAGGTGTGTCAGAGAGGACGCTGGGCCCCAAGGGGTGGATTGTGAGATCCTACATTGGTTGGAGAGGGGAACGAAGCATTCCTTACAAGGTGTGGAAAACTCTGCCTAGTGGTGGGCTTCAATATATACTAGTGGTGGGCTTCGACTGCTACAAATGGTATTAGAGTCACCAGCGAGAACACTGGGCCCTCAAGAGAGGTGGATTGTGAGGTCACACATCGGTTGGAGAGGGCAACAAAGCATTCCTTATAAGGGTGTGGAAACCTCTCCCTAGTAAACGCGTTTTAGAACTGTGAGATTGACAGCGTTACGTAACGGGTCAATGCAGACAATATCGTACTATTGAGATTATATGCTTTTTAAGAGGAAACCCTTGATAGAACACAGTTTGTCCAAGCTATGTTTCATGATCATCAGTCTCCATCCAACATTCCAACTCATAAACTAGTTTAACACGTTTTGGTTCGGACAAGAAGGTTGCTCCGAACCCGCACACGTACGAGAAGCTCGAGGAGTCTTCTTCCTTCATTATCACATCATATTTTAGCCCTTTTCATGCCGTACCTCCAATGACACCATTGTGCATGCTGCAGGGTAAACTCCCCTTATGGCATGATTGTATTTGTCAGATATTGTCTGCTTTGGCCCACGATTTTAAATTTTGTCTGCTAGTAAGAGGTTTCCACGCTCTTATAAGAAATGTTTCGTTCTTCTCTCCAACCAATGTGGGACTTCACAATCCACCCCCTTGAGGATCCAGTGTCTTCGCTCGCCCACCGCCCAAAACCTGACTTTGATATCATTTGTAACAGCCCAAGCCCACCACTAGTAGATATTGTCCACTTTGGTCTGTTACATATCGCCGTCGGTCTCACGGTTTTAAAATACATCTATTAGGGAGAGGTTTCCACATCCTTATAAGGAATGTTTCATTTTCCTCTCCAACCGACGTGGGACCTGATAGAACATTGATAGAAAATTATTAAATCAAGTGGCCATGAAGGTTAGAGACAATTTGCATACAATTATTGCTTTGAGGCATATAAAGTTAGTTTACCATGCGAATCTTTCATGCCACTATTGAGACAATTAGAATATCATTAGCTGGCAATAGTGCAAATTGAAGGTACTTAATTTCCAACCTTAGTTGACCATTCAAAAGATTATTACACCAGAACCTCACTGCTAGCAGATATTGTTCACTTTGGCTCTGTTACAAATGGTATTAGAGCCAGACACCGGACGGTGTGTCAATGAGGACACTGGGCCCTGAAAGGGGGTAGATTGTGAAATCCCACATCGGTTGGAGAGGAGAACGAAACATTCCTTATAAGAGTGTGAAAATCTCTTCCTAGTAGATGTGTTTTAAAACTTTGAGGGGAAGTCCTTCGGAGCCCAACGTCCTTGTTGGCACAATGTCTAGTGTCCACCCCCTTCGGGGCTCAACGTTCTCGTTGGCACACCGTTTAGTGAAATCCTCTTTGGGATTTCTCTTTTGGGCTTCCCTCAAGGTTTTTAAAACGTGTATACTAGGGAGAGGTTTCCCCACCCTTATAACGCTACAAAAGACTAAATAAATCAAATTACAAGAATTGGAAGTCTTTTCTAAAATCTTACATGACAAACCAAGAGCCTAAATCATTCAATGGCATCTAAAGGTCAGCAGCTCTGTTCCTTCATTTATGCTTGTTCTTACCCTTGGATTAGCAAACTGTTCCTTATGGGATGTTGAACAAGAAAATGATTGCAGTTTTAAATGCCATAGAAGTGATTGATTATTGCTACTCCTTTAAATTGTGGAGGAAAAATGGACAAAAGTCGGATTTTAGGCTGTGAGATCCCACATCAGTTGGAGAGGAGAACGAAATTCCTTATAAGAGTGTGGAAAAACTCGAAAGGAAAAGCTCAAAGACAAAAATATCTACTAGCAATGGGCTTAGATTGTAACAAATGGTATCAGAGCCAGGCACTGGGCGGTGTGCCAGCGAGGACGTTGAACCCTCAAGAGGGGTGGATTGTGAGATCTCACATTGGTTGGAGAGGGGGACGGAACATTCCTTATAAACGTAAGGAAACCTCTCCCTAGTAGACACGTTTTAAAAATCTTAAAGAGAAGCCCGAAAGGAAAAGCTCAAAGAGAACAATCAGGGTATCATTAAACAAAAATAGAGTATTGTATGTATATATATGCATATTCATTCAAACACTTTTCAAAATTTAGTGGTTGAAGATGTTGAGAAGGGACACTCTTGTTTTGATTATGACCCTATAAAGTCCCTCAAGTTTATCTTCAACTTCCATAATGCTTGCCCCACACTCCCTCACCAAGTTCTGCATATCTTCAACCTCTGTTTGGTGATTGCTAATTGAACTTAATATCAAGTCCAATCTTTCTATTACACTTATGTTTGTTCCTTCGCTTATGCATGCTACTCTTTTGGGTTGAACAAGCTTGGAAAATGAAGCCCAGCAGCTCCATTTTGATACCAACTTGGGTCCTGCTATGAAGAACAGTAAGCCTTCTATGCAGTGGTATGTGACTGCTTCCACCTCTTTTATCTGGCTGACAATACTCAAACTTCCATGATCTTTGTTGGATGGTTTACTTTCCATTCCCTTCAAGACTTTGTGGATTGATTTCTTTACCATCTTCCTAGAATTTAAACACTTCTTCAATGAACTAGAACCACCAATATCGCCACGTCTTCGACGAAAAATCGACGCTAATTCATGTGTGCACTCCCTGGTTTGCAACAGGGCATTCTTGGCTGTGTCACACAAGTCCAGCAGCCTAAGAGATCCCTCTTGCAACTCATCTAACACTTCCTTGACCAGAGCTTGTTGGGAGAGAGGCAAAAGAAACAGCTTATCGACCGAACCGTGTAAGTCTTGAAGGGCGTCGAGTCTGAGGCCTAGAGAAGAAGATGTGGCTTCTGAAGCTCTTAATCTGTTCAAATGTTCATCAACTTGGGTGAGGGCTGGGTGTGGATTTGTGGGAACACTCCTTGAACGAACGTGTTGTGAGTTGCTTGGGTTCATAGCTGAGGCATTCATCTTAGCAATAAGTCTAAGCAATTTCAATTTGGGTTCATGTTTTGGCTATGATGGTTGTATATATATGACAGGGTTGAAGAAACATGGGGTATCTCGATCTCATGTTCATCACTGTCGAAGCTATGTCCAAGCAATGTCTCCCTCCAACCAGGTTCTTACTCACTGGCATTCATTGTCTTTTCTCTATAACCACACGGATGCATCTTATATGCCTTTTTTTTAATTTGATATTGTTTGAAAGATCCATTAGTTTATTGCTATTTGCAAGAGAGAGCCTTTGTCTTATTCATGAAAGTCACAGTCAAGCAGCTCAAGCAAACCGCTAACAGATATTGTCCACTTTAGCTCGTTATGTATTGACGTCTGCTTCATGGGTCTAAAACGCGTCTATTAGGGAGAGGTTTCCACACCCTTATAAGGAATGTTTCGTTCCCCTCTCCAACCGATGTGAGATCTCACAATCCACCCCCTTGGCGGTCTAGTGTTCTCACTGGCATACCTTTCAGTGTCTGGCTCTGATACCATTTGTAATAGTCCAAGCACACCGCTAACAGATATTGTCCACTTTAGCCCATTACAAAGTCAGCTTCAAAATTTTAAAACACATCTCTGTTAGGGAGAGGTTTCCACACCCTTACAAGGAATGTTTCGTTCCCCTCTCCAACCGATTTGGGATCTCACAATCCACTCCCTTAGGGGCCTAGCGTCCTCGCTAGCACACTTTTCAGTATCTGGCTCTGATACCATTTGTAACAATCCAAGCATACCGCTAATAGATATTGTCCGCTTTAGCCTATTACGTATCAACGTCATCTTCACAATTCTAAAACACGTCTATTAGGGAGAGGTTTCCACATCCTTACAAAGAATGTTTCGTTCCCCTCTCCAACCAATGTGGGATCTCACCCTCTATCTATTTGAGCGATTATTTTGGCTTATGAGACAAGAGAGACGATCATGCTTGCCTTAAGTAAGACAATGTCTTAAGAGTTTGTTGTACATTTGATTCATCAACTCAGATTCTTTTTTAAAAAATTTGTGAATGTTTAGGCAAGTTACTCATACCTCGGCTACCCTCACGAGACAACTGCTTAACCAAGGCTTTTGAACCTATCCTCTCTGTGAGATCCCACATCGGTTAGGGAGGAGAATGAAACACCCTTTATAAGGGTGTGAAAACCTCTCCCGAGCATACGCATTTTAAAAACCTTGAGGATAAATCCGAAAGGGAAAGCCCAAAGAGAACAATATCTGTTAATGGTGGGCTTGGGTCGTTACAGATGATATCAGAACCAGACACCGGGCGATGTGCTAGCGAGGAGGTTGTTCCCCGAAGGGGGGTAGACACGAGGCAGTGTGCCAGTAAAGATGCTGGGCCCCAAAGGGGGTGGATTTGGTGGGGTCCCACATCGATTGTAGAAAGGAACGAGTGCCAGCGAGGACGCTGGGTCCTGAAGAGGGGTGGATTATGATATCCCACGTTGGTTGGGAGGAGAACGAAACACTCTTTTATAAGGGCGTGGAAACCTCTCAATTCCTCTCCTTACTAGACGCGTTTTAAAAACCTTAAGGGTAAGTCCGAAAGGGAAAGCCTAAAAAGGACAATATCTGCTAGCGGTGGGCTTGGGTCTTTACACTCCCGAACTCCCGTTTTGTTTTTTCACGTACCCCAATACCACTAAATCGAATCGCGGTGGTTAGTTTCGATTTGGATCTTAGAAAACCATGGCAATGCTCAAGCAATGTTTCACGATCTTCAGCCTCCACCAACATTCCAACTCATAATAAACTTGTTTAACATGTTTTAATTCAGACAAGAAGGTTCCTCCCCAAACACACACGAGGAAAACGTTCCAGGAACTTTCATATCCACGTGCACCTTCCTGCTATACAATGTCAAACCAGTTCATAAAATATGAAGCCCCACGAGGGAGTTTTGACAAAACTGTTCATGTGCAAGAGATTATCACCTTTAAATTATTAGTTAAGGCCAAACCCACATGTGCATTCATCAATTTCTTCACTATTTTAAGCAGGAATCAGATCACTTGCTTGATTACATTTGTATTAAAAACTACATATTGTTAAGAATGAGAAATAGAAATAGAATTGGGATCGAAAGTATGATCTTCATTCATGTTTACCACGTTTAAATAGGATACAAACTATCAACTAATACCTAAAAATAGAAAAAATATATATCTAACTAAATCTGGTAAATAAATAAAATATACGGTTAATCAAATCTATACTAACAACTCCCTAAATATCTGAGATATATTCTAACTAATTATCACCGCAAAATATCCTCTTAATACTCCCCCTCAAGTTGGAGAGTGTATGTTGATCACACCCAACTTGTCCTTCAAAAAGTCAAATTGCTGTCTTCCCAAAGCTTTAGTAAAAACATCTGCCAATTGCATTTTGGTCGAAACATAACACGGTTTGATGATTCCAGCTTGTAATTTTTCTCGAACTATATGACAATCTATTTCAATGTGTTTCGTACGTTCATGAAAAACTGGATTGGCTGCTATATGTAATGCTGCTTGATTATCACAATATAATAATGCTGGTTCGGACAGTGGAACATTCAAGTCTTGAAGAATGTATCTTAACCAAGTTAACTCTAAACAAGTATTTGCCATAGCTCGATACTCGGCTTCTGCTGATGATCTGGACACATTAGTCTGCTTTTTAGACTTCCAAGAAATAATTGAATTTCCGAGGAAAATGCAGAACCCAGAAATAGATCGTCTGGAAGTTCGACAACCACCCCAGTCAGAATCGCAATATGCCTGTAATCTTAAATTGTTTTCAGATGGCAGTAGAAGTCCTTGACCAGGAGTGCCTTTAATGTACCTCAGAACTCGAAGAGCTGCCTCCCAATGTGGTTTTCTTGGTTCATGCATAAATTGGCTAAGCATACGAACTGAATAAGCTATGTCAGGCCTAGTGACGGTCAAATATATTAATCTGCCAATCAACCGTCTGTATTTACTTGGATCATTCAACTTCTCTCCTTCGGTTAAAGAAAGTTTCAGATTTTGCTCCATAGGAAATTTGTCTGGACGTGCTCCTGTAAGACCTGTGTCTTGAAGGATGTCTAGAGCATACTTCCTTTGAGACATAAAAATTCCTTTTCTAGATCGAGAAAATTCAATGCCTAGAAAATATTTCAAATTTCCTAAATCTTTGATAAGAAATTTCTGGAGTAAACTAGTCTTGAGATATTGAATTTCTTTGAGATCATTGCCTGTCAACAGAATATCATCAACATAGATTAGAACTGCAGTGAAAGAAGTACCTTTACTCTTAGTAAACAAAGAGTAATCTGCTTTGGACTGAGTGTAGCCTGCATTTTGTATAGTTGTAGAAAATATGGAGAACCAATTGCGAGAAGCCTGTTTTAATCCATAAAGAGATTTATGGAGCCGACATACTGTATTCTCCCCCTGTCGGCGAAGACCTGGTGGTAAAGACATATAAACTTCCTCGTCTAGATTACCATGGAGAAAGGCATTTTGAACATCCAACTGATGGGTGAACCATTTTCGAGCAGCAGCAACAGTGAGTAAGCAACGAAGTGTAGTAAGTTTCGCTGTAGGGGAAAATGTTTCTGTGTAATCAATACCTTCAACCTGAGTGTACCCCTTTGCTACTAGTCGAGCTTTATAACGTTCAACAGAACCATCAGAGTTGTATTTAATTTTGTACACCCAACGACAACCAATAGCTTTATGACCAAGTGGTAGAGGAACGAGAGACCATGTATGATTACGTTCCAAAGCTGCAATTTCATCATTCATAGCCTGCTGCCATAACGGGTCGCCAACTGCCTCGTCATAGGTTTTAGGTTCTGTCTGGGATGTAATAAGAGCTAGAAAAGCACGTTGAGTAGGAGAAAAACGAGAGAATGAAAGGTAATGATGAAGGGGATACCTGGTGCCAGTGCCGGGACTTGAGCTAGAGGTTAAATGATTGGCTCCAGAAGACATCTCATAATCCTTATGCCAAGCTGGAGGCTGTTTAGTACGAGTAGAACGTCGAAGTGGAGCTGATGTATCAGGTGGGATAGGATTGGAATTAGTGGGCGAATCTGGAGAAGGTGGAGGAGACGACGGAGTAGTAGGTGAAGGGATAGGAGGTGAAGGAGGAGTAGGAGGTGAAGGAATAGGAGGTGAAGGAGGAGTAGGAGGTGAAGGAATAGGAGGTGAAGGTGGAGGATGGATGTTTGAGTAGGATGGATCATGAAGTGGTACAACAGGAGTCGAAGGAGCTAATGTCGAAGTTTGTGAAGCTGATGAAAAAGGAAAATCATCTTCACAAAATTTGACATCACGGCTGATAAAGAATGTGTGAGATTGCATGTCATACAACTTGTAACCTTTATGACCACAAGGATATCCTACGAAAACACAAGGAGTTGCCCTAGGTTCAAATTTTTGCTTAGGATGTACTATAGTTGCATAACATTTACAACCAAAAACTTTAAGATGATGAAATGTAGGTGGTCGTTTGTAGAGTGCTTCAAAGGGTGTCTTGTTAGATAATAATGGTGATGGCGTTCTATTTATAAGATAAACAGCCGTTAAAATGCACTCTCCCCAAAAATTAAGTGGAACCTGTGACTGAAAAAGAAGAGACCTAGCTACATTTAGGATATGGCGATGCTTGCGTTCTACGACTCCATTTTGTTGTGGAGTATAGACACAAGTGCGCTGAAATTCAATACCACAAGAAGTAAAGAATGGTTGCAAAGATAGGAACTCAGTCCCATTGTCTGATCGAACTATCTTGATAGTAGTATGAAATTGAGTTTGAACGAATTTAACAAAGTTCATCAACAAATGATGTACTTCTGACTTATGTTGCATTAAAAAAACCCAAGTACATCGAGTAAAATCATCAACAATAGTGAGAAAAAAACGCAAACCAGAATGGGTAGGAATTTTATGTGGTCCCCAAACATCACAATGTATCAGATCAAAAGCAGAATGGGTTGTTATTGAACTTCTTGGGAAAGACAACCTAGTTTGTTTTGCTAACGGGCAGATACTGCAATTATGAGAATAACTCGCATTATTAAGATGCAATTGATCAGCTAGAAATTTAAAACGAGAAAAGGAAGGATGACCTAGGCGTAAATGCCACAAATCAGATGACTGAGATACTTGATGAGCTGAAGACTTGATTGGAGATGAAGAAATATGATAGAGACCTCCAAATTGTTTACCCGAGCCAATCATCTTCCCCGTAGCCAAGTCCTGCATAACACAAGAATCAGGATAGAAGGTGACATAACATTTCAAGTTATTGGTAAGTTTGCTGATCGACATTAGGTTTAAATTGAATGAAGGCACACATAAAACGTTGTTTAATTTAAGGTTAGGGCTAAGGGAAATATTGCCAGTATGTGACACACGTGCTGTCTCTCCATTAGGCAAATTTATTGTAGACATGATGGCAGCCTTTGGTTCAGTCATAACAGAAGATTTTGATACTATATGATCCGTAGCTCCACTATCGAGAATCCATGAATTAGAACTCGCAGAGTTAATAGATAATGTAGATATGGGAAACAAACCTGCAACATTGATGTGATTGTCAGAATTACCAGAAGGGTGATGATTGATTGCAGATAAGGCTTGTGCTATCTGTCGTAATTGCTCAGAAGAAAAATTTGGAATGGAATTAGGTGACTGTTCTTCTGTATTCAACTGTGAAACATCGGCCATATTTGCAGATGATCGATATCCACGGTTATTGTGTTGATTGTCTTGTCTTGTCCTTCCAGAATTATTTTTCTGTCGACACCGATCTTCTGTATGGCCCCTTCTATCACAAAACTTACAGTGAAACTTAAGAATTCGACACTCATTAATTGTATGACCACTTTTATTGCAGTGTTCACACAATTTGTCCTTGGCGAATTTTGAATATATTGTTTTCTTTTGCACTGCTGATGCAATCGAGATTTTCTCAGTAGGTTCGGAAGTTACCTGACGCTGCATCTCTTCTTGTACAAGTAATGAATAGGCTTGCCTCACATTAGGTAATGGAGACATCATCAATATGTTAGATCTCACCGTTTTATAAGACTGATTGAGCCCCATGAGCAATTGCATCAACTTGTCTTCTTCGCGTTGATCAATATGTATTTGACGTTGATTACAGGTAAATGGTGTGCGGTACGCTTCCAGTTCATCCCAGAGTGCTTTGAGCTTGGTGAAATATGTTGACAGTGCCATGGTTCCTTGTGACATCGTTGCTATCGAGTTTTGTATTTGAAAAATTGCTGGAGCATTCTTTTGTGAGAATTGATCGTGAAGATCAACCCACACTTGATGAGCTGTCTTGGCGTGAATAATGCCTTTAGCGATATCTACTTCAATGGAATGAGTTAACCAAGATATTATCATACTGTTGCACTGATTCCAGAGTTCGAATTCGGTTGAATTTGCATCTTGGGACGGTTCCTCAATTGTGCCATCAATGAAGCCAATTTTCTTCTTGGCAATAAGAGCATGCATAACTGATTTACTCCCGGATTGATAATTTGCTCCATTTAATTTGATTGGAACAAGTGAATATCCTGGCTGATCAGAGTGATGAATATAGTACGGATGTGTTAAATCAACATCCGAAATTTTGAAGCTAGATTTGGCTGATTCCGCCATAAAGGAAATTTTGATATTTAAGAACACCAAGATCGGTGCTCTGATACCATGTTAAGAATGAGAAATAGAAATCGAATTGGGATCGAAAGTATGATCTTCATTCATGTTTACCACGTTTAAATAGGATACAAACTATCAACTAATACCTAAAAATAGAAAAAATATATATCTAACTAAATCTGGTAAATAAATAAAATATACGGTTAATCAAATCTATACTAACAACTCCCTAAATATCTGAGATATATTCTAACTAATTATCACCGCAAAATATCCTCTTAATACATATGCTGCATTGTTTATCAATCATTTCATGAATTGGGTATGGCTAAAGAAATGCCAAGATCCATAATGATTGTTCTCAAAATTTTCATTATTTGACAAATCATTAGATCAAGTTGAGAGACAATATGAATATCATTATTGCTTTTGTGAGGTCCCACATTGGTTGGAGAGGAGAACGAAGTGTTCCTTATAAACGTGTGGAAGTCTCTATGTAGTAGACGCGTTTTAAAACTATGAGACTTGCGGCGATATGTAATGGGCCAAAGTGGACAATATCTACTAGTGGTGGGTTTGGGCTGTTACACATGGTATCAGAGCCAGACACTGGGCGGTGTGCCAGCGAGGACTCTCGGCTTCCAAGGGGGTGGATTGTGAGATCTCACATCGGTTGGAGAGAGGAACGAAACATTCCTTATAAACGTGTGGAAACCTCTCTCTAGTAGACACATTTTAAAACCATGAGGCTGATGACGATACGTAACATGCCAAAGCGGACAATATCTGCTAGTGGTGGGCTTGGGCTGTTACAAATGGTATCAGAGCCAGACACTAGGTGGTGTGCCAGCGAGGAAGTTGGGCTCCCAATGGGTGTGGATTGTGAGACCCCACATTGGTTGGAGAGGGGAACGAAGCATTCCTTATAAACGTATGGAAACCTCTCCCTAGTAGATGCGTTTTAAAATCGTGAAGCTGACGGTGATACGTAACGGGTCAAAGTGGACAATATCTGCTAACTGTGAGCTTGGGCTGTTACAAATGGTATCAGAGCCAGACACTAGGTGGTGTGCCAGCGAGGAAGTTGGGCTCCCAATGGGTGTGGATTGTGAGACCCCACATCGGTTGGAGAGGGGAACGAAGCATTCCTTATAAACGTGTGGAAACCTCTCCCTAGTAGATGCGTTTTAAAATCGTGAAGCTGACGGTGATACGTAACGGGTCAAAGTGGACAATATCTGCTAACTGTGAGCTTGGGCTGTTACAAATGGTATCAGAGCCAGACACTAGGTGGTGTGCCAGCGAGGAAGTTGGGCTCCCAATGGGTGTGGATTGTGAGACCCCACATCGGTTGGAGAGGGGAACGAAGCATTCCTTATAAACGTGTGGAAACCTCTCCCTAGTAGATGCGTTTTAAAATCGTGAAGCTGACGGTGATACGTAACGGGTCAAAGTGGACAATATCTGCTAACTGTGAGCTTGGGCTGTTACAAATGGTATCAGAGCCAGACACTAGGTGGTGTGCCAGCGAGGAAGTTGGGCTCCCAATGGGTGTGGATTGTGAGACCCCACATCGGTTGGAGAGGGGAACGAAGCATTCCTTATAAACGTGTGGAAACCTCTCCCTAGTAGATGCGTTTTAAAATCGTGAAGCTGACGGTGATACGTAACGGGTCAAAGTGGACAATATCTGCTAACTGTGAGCTTGGGCTGTTACAAATGGTATCAGAGCCAGACACTAGGTGGTGTGCCAGCGAGGAAGTTGGGCTCCCAATGGGTGTGGATTGTGAGACCCCACATCGGTTGGAGAGGGGAACGAAGCATTCCTTATAAACGTGTGGAAACCTCTCCCTAGTAAACACGTTTTAAAATCGTGAGGTTGACAGCAATACGTAACGAGCCAAAATAAACAATAGCGGTGGCCTCTACATATGAAGTTAGTCAACCATGTGAATTTTTTATGCCATTGTTGAGACAACTAGAATCTTAATAGTTGTCAATGATGCTGATTCAAGGTACCTAATTTTCATCATTAGTTGACCAATCAAACAATGATTTCACCAGAACTGCATCAGGCCTGATTATTGGAACAGTTAAAGTTATTACAGTTTGATGGATAGAACAATGATATGATAGTTGATAGCATCAAATATTATCCACTTTGACCCATTACGTACTGTTATCCGCCTTACGATTTTATAATGCCCTTATGAAGAATACTTCATTTTCCTCTCCAACCGACGTGGGATCTCACAATCCACCCCGTTTGAGGGCTCAACGTTCTCGCTGGCACACCACCCGGTTTCTGGCTCTGATACCATTTGTAACAGCCCAAGCTCACCGCTAGTAGATATTATCCACTTTCACCCATTACGTATTGCCGTCAGCCTCACGGTTTTATAACACGTCTACTAGGGAGAGGTTTCCACACCCTTACGAAGAATGCTTCGTTCTCCTCTCCAACCGACATTATGAGAAAATAAGAGAGCAAGAAGATCATGGAGAAGCCATAATTTGAGAGAAAAGTTTGTATATTTACTATGTTTTTTATACAATCTACAAAAATGGGTACTCATGGGATTGGCCGTGATACCACTACTCTATGAAATCTCTAGCTTAATGGTTGAAGATGTTGAGAAGTGATACTCTTGTTTTAATTAGGCGCCTATATAGAGCCTCAAGATCACCTTCAAGTTCTTCAATGTTTGAACCAAACGTCTTCAATGAGCTCTGCAAGTTCTCAACTTGAACAATGAAATCAAATTTCTTTGTTTTTTGACTTGTAATTGAATGCAATGCAGCATCCACCAATGCCACTTCGTTTCTTCTTGTTTCTTCACCTTCACAGGCTACCCTTTTGGGTTGCACAAGCTTCGAAACTATAGACCACCGGCTCGAACTCGATGGAAACTTCGGTCCTGCCACGAAAGACAACAAGGCTTCGACGATGTTCTGACCGACTACTTCGGCTCGTTTCAATGAGCTAACAATGGCAGGAGTGGCTCCACTTTTCTCAAAAACTTTGCTTTCATTTGCCTTCAAGACTTTGTAGATTGTTTTTTTTATTAACTTCCTAGAACTTAAGCATTTCTGAAGCTCACTTGCTATGAACATTTCGCCTTTTCTTCGGCGTAAAACCGACTCGAGTTCATTCACACATTCTTTTGTCTGCAACAAGGCATCCTTGGCTATGTCACACAAATCCAAGAGCCTAATAGATCCTTCGAGTAACTCGTCGATCGAGTTCTTATCGCTCTCTTCAACGATGACATGTTGAGTGAGAGGCAATAGAAGTAGCTTATCAATACAATGATGCAAATCCTGTAGGCCATTTAGTTTATGGCATAGCTCAGATGATGTTGCTTCTGAGGTGGCCTTGTTCAAGCTGCGTAAACGCTCGTCGACTTGATCGACGAATGGGTGTGGCTTGGAAGGCAAGCTGTTGGAGCGAATATGCATCTTTTTTTGTTGATTGGAAGCTTTGAAGAAGTTTAGTTTATGATCCTTTTTGTGGGATTAGGGGAGTTTATATATAGGTAAGGGAAAGGGGACAGAAGGAACCTCAAGAACATTATTGAAGAGATGAAGAAATAAAACAGAATCTTGAAGCTTTATGATTGTAATATGGATCTGAAACATCATATCAGCTGTGTTTTTGCTTGTCTCCCTTCTACCAATGCCCAAGCTGGCCTGTTTTTGTATCATTTTGGTACCCATATTCATGCATTTGATACTATAATGAGGTTTATGATATGTGGTTTTGTTTAGAAGGGGTATTAGTTTACTGAAAGACAGCCATGAAACTTGGTTCTCTTATGCAGAAAAGCTTGTCTCCTCCACCCCATGTATGTCTTCTACAGCTTACAGCCATTTTATGTTGTGTGCTAAATAGAATATGGCATATCTTGCTGTTCCTTCATCATTTGGAGACGGTTAGGGTAGGCTTGGACTGTTGCAAATGGTATCAGAGCTATATACCAGGCGGTGTGCCAGTGAGAATGTTGGCTCTCAAGGGAGGTGGATTTTGAGATCCCACCTTGATTGGAGAGGGGAATGAAGCAGTCCTTATAAGGGTGTAGAAATCTCTTCCTAATAGACACGTTTTAAAATCGTGAGATTGACGACGATATGTAATGGGCTAAATCGTGAGATTGACGACGATATGTAATGGGCTAAATCGTGAGATTGACGACGATATGTAACATTTTTTGGGCCGTTACAAATGGTATTAGACTAAGGCACTGAGCAGTGTGCCAGCGAGGACGCTGGGTCCTAAGGGGGTGGATTGTGAGATCCCACATCGGTTGGAGAGAGGAACAAACTATTCCTTATAAGGGTATGGAAATCTCTCCCTTGTAGACGCATTTTAAAATCGTGAGGTTAATGATAATACGTAACGGGCCAATGTGAATATCTGCTAGCAGTGGGCTGGATGCTGGACACTCTCCTAAGGAGAGTGGATTGTGAGATCCCACATTGGTTGGAGAGGGGGAACGTACCATTCCGTATAAGTGTGTGAAAACCTCTCCCTAATAGACGCATTTTAAAACCGTGAGGCTAACGGCGATACGTAACGTGCCAAAGCAGACAATATCTGCTAGCGGTGGGCTTGAATTGTTACACCACTTCTCCAAAATCTAGCCAATTCTTGATTTTATACAACCAGTGGAGGAGCAGTCATATTATGATAGTCTCACTAAATAACTTGTTCGCGTCTAGGCTTATAAATAGCTAACCAAAATGAGATGATATAAATGCACAAATTTTAATGTGATGCACGAGTAAAAAAGAGGTATATGAATGAACCGATACCATATCCGAATAAGAGTGATCCTAAGAATACGATGGTTAAGGTTTAAAAGAATTGAAAGATACTATGTATATGCACTTTCTTTTTCAGTGGCTCAATCATAAGAGCTCAAAAGTTAAACGTGCTTAGTTTGGAGCATTCCTATGTCGAGTGACCTCTTAAAAATTTTCGTAGGAAGCACGTGTGTGAGATAGTTTTGACTCTTAGAAGCGATAAGTAGGTAACATGGTCATATAGGCAGAGATGTAAGGATCATCGAATGAAAAAAATGACTTAAGAGTTTTTTTTACAACCATGACGTTGCTCGGATTAGTTTTGTTTGATATGGGTAAAGTTAAACTAGTTCCGAATCATGTGTTATTCACTTCTCAAATAAAATTAAATTCATATTATTTTGAACTTTATCCCAAAAAATCCTATCGATATGATTAGGTATGTCTGTGGAGCGGGACGGAAACGACGACACCTCCTATCTCAATCCTTGTCTCTACAAAATTCTCCATTTGTTTTTGGGATTGAGAAGGGTGAATTAGCTGGAATCAAGTTCCGGCACGGGATTTTTCCGTCTTTTTATATAATTTTTAAACATAATTTCTAAATATTATTAGGGATTTGGCAGGTCAAAGACGAGGATTATATTGAAAGGAATATAATCCTCGTCTTTGGTCTCATAGAAAAATTTCTTCTCTCTCTTTCTTATTGTTCGTTAAATGAGGATTCTCCACCAGTTTGGAGCGGGTCCCAACGAATTAAATGGACGTGTCTAAATATAATCGTGCTAGACGACATTGATGTTTCGAACAAATGTCACTATTATTTATTATTAATGGGAAGAAAAACCAAACCAAGATCTTACCTACCTAAGACGACAACGTTTGTTTGCTTTTTCACTATGCTTAGATATTTAAATTGCACATGCCACTGAATTTATTATGTTTTTTTTTACAAATTTTTAATAAAAATATATGGAAGAAAATGAAACTTTAAAATAACTATTTTAAAAAAATAATAATAAAGGGAGAAAATTACCCGCAAGAATTCGATCCCTGCAAATTCTCCGTCGAGACTCACCTCCCTGATCCGAAAATAAAGGAGGAATTTCACAGGAACGGAAAATGAAATAGGTGGCAGGAATGACTTTCTCGTCCCTACCCTGTCCCCTGGACGTGGACATCTATATCAGTGACATTGATCTACAAAAAGCTCATCGAACTCTCAAAAAAGGCAAGAGCTAACTTGAGGAAAACTCAAAGCAAGAGACAAACCATCGATTTGGTGAATCGAAAATGCCCAACAAATGAACTTATCCGATAAATTACTCGGAGCTCATATAGTCCATGCCGGGTTAATCGAGCAAATGAAAAGCTCTTCAAAAGCAGCAAACTAACGACTATTACCAACTTTTACACGAATTACTCGTAACACAAATCCATGAAACTACTATCGAGATTCTCCGAACCATCAGTGAAACCACTTCGAGAAATGCCCTACTTTTACTCAGTTTCTGTCCATTCAACAAGCTTTCCATTGAACAAGGCTTTTCATTCGACTCCGCTTTCACCCGACAATGAAAGATTAACGCCCATTTCCTCGAACATCATCCCGAGCATTCGAGTTATAACTCACTGAAACAATCAGATATCGAACAGTCGAGCTCAGGTCGTAATGGCTGCTGTGTAGCTTAGCAGGAGGCTAGCTCTGTGACTGAGCTGAAAAGTTTCATTTCTTGAACATTTGGAACAAATAAGCAGAGTTTCATACACTTATAGGACTCTTTCCAGCTCGATTCAATCGTTCTTCCTCGGTTCGTCGTAAAAGCTCTTCATACACTTTCATCGAATCTGCAGTGAACCTCTCCATCGTCTCGAAAACGCGTTGCACACTCGATTGCAGGCTAACATGGCTCATCTCATTTTGATACACAGCATTTCCAGAAGCTGAGAGACGTTTTTCATCTCTCGAAACCATCAACGTCTTCTTGTCCAATGCCTGAATCTGTTTCTGTATCTTTTGGTCGTCTCGGTCGAAGTTTCGAACCTTTGCCATCATTCTCTGTCGCGTTATTAACTTATCGTGTTCCCAAATTTGAAGCATCCTCGTACTAAACACACGCATAGAATCGATCACTTCCTTCTCGGATACGCTATCCAAAGCCTGTGACCACTGGTTACAGATCACAAACACCAGGGGCGCACCAATTCGTCCCGGTGAGAAGGGAGCTAAACCGTCCGGCGTGTCCTCGGGTTCATACAGAAGACACTTTAGAAGCCAATTATTCAAGACTCTAACATACCCCTTTTGTGCACTGATCCAACTAGAGAAGCTGATTGTCCAGTTTAGAAGCTCATGCTCAAGCTCCTTGGTTGCTTCGAGATGAGCTTTGCTATCGTTACATTTACCCGATCCGATCGTACCAAAACTTTTTGATTCACTGATCGCTTTGTACTGAGCACGATGGCATTCGAGCATAGACCGCCACATCCTGGTTAATCTGAAATAACAGTAATTGACATGTATCATCGAAGAAATGAACCAAGGAACGTAACTTCGTTTCGATACGAGGAATTAGACTTACCCGTGAATTAGTTCATTCAGTTGTGGCCATAATTCTTCGTCCCTGATCTTGTTTATTGTCATGGATATCTTGTCAACCACCTGAATGGCTACTCTTATCTTGGTAGATAGGCTCCTCACTGAAGTTTGAGTGGTATCAACTTCATGAGCTTCGGCGCCCTTCTCATCTAAGCGCTTCAGCTTTCGATACTTCCTCTCGTGAACTACCCGCATCTTTTCTTCCGCCTTACAAGATTTAACCACGTATCACCGTCAGCCTCACGGTTTTTAAAACGTGTCTACTAGGGAGAGGTTTCCGCACCCTTATAAGGAATGCATCGTTCTCATCTCCAACCAACGTGGGATCTCATAATCCACCCCCTTGGAGGCCCAGCGTCCTCACTGGCACACTGTTCGGTGTCGGGCTCTGATATCATTTGTAACAGCTCAAGTCTACTACTAGTAGATATTGTCCGCTTTGGCCCATTACGTATTGTCGTCAACCTCACAGTTTTAAAACGCGTCCACTAGGGAGAGGTTTCCACACCCTTATAAGGAATGTTTTGTTTCACTCTTCAACCAACGTGGGATCTCACAATCCACCCCCCCTTGAGGACCCAACGTCCTCGCTGGCACACCTCTCGGTGTCTGGCTCTAATACCATTTGTAACAGCTCAAGCTGACAGCTAGCAGATATTGTCCACTTTGGTCCGTTACTTAACGCTGTTAGTCTCACTATTTTAAAACGCATCTACAAGAGAGAGGTTTCCACACCCTTGAATGCTTCGTTCCCCTCTCCAATAAATGTGGGATCTCACAATCCACCCCCTTGGGGACCCAACGTCCTCGCTGGCACACTGCTCGGTGTCTGGCTCTAATACCATTTGTAACAGCTCAAGCCCACCGCTAGCAGATATTGTCCACTTTGGTCCATTACTTAATGTCATTAGTCTCACTGTTTTAAAACGCATCTACTATCAGGAATGCTTCGTTCCCCTCTCCAACCAATGTGGGATCTCACAATCCACCTTGTAGGGAGTCCCAGCATCCTCGCTGGCACACCACTCGGTGTCTGTCTCTAATACTATTTGTTCCAGTCCAAGCTCACCGCTAGCAAATATTGTCCGCTATAGCCCATTACGTATCGCTGTCAAGCTCACGGTTTCAAAAGCTTTGTAAGGCGCCCAAATGGCTTAGTGTATCATACCTTAACTTCATTGTAGAGTTTCTTCTCCCAAAGATGCAACTTCCTTAACGTAGAAGACAGATTCCCAGAGGCCATCCCAAACTCTTCAATGTAACCAAATTCAGCAGAAGACGTTGAAGGATCGACGCTCTTCGAAACCGAAGGAGCAACATGAACATGCGAGTTTTTCGACGAAACTGCAAGTTAAAAGAGGTAACAAGATCAGAAACCCAGTTTAAGAACAAATATCCATCTAAAACTAGACAAGATCAAGCAAAAGTAATCCAGTATGTTCAAGTTTCATTCTACATAAACACATTGTTTGTAACTAGCCAGAATCCTAATGGATCTGAGCTATATGATACTCACCATGTTTCTGCTGATAGGGAAGCTTCCCAGCCTCCAGCATTTTCGCCGTTTCGTTACCGGACTCCGATGCCCTCTCGAACTGAGCCTCAATTTCTCTAGCAACCTCATAGACCTCTTGTGAACCAGGCTTGCTCTGGTGGAGTTCATGTTTAACAGCATCATCCTCAGCTGCAGCGCTAGGCCTTGATTGGGAAAGCATGGCGTTTGTATCATCACCACCATGCTCATCTCCTGCAGCTATTTTCGAGTCCGTTCCACCGCCATCGTCGGTGAATTTCGGGCTTCCATGTAGCTCCTTAACAACCTCATGTTGGTTACACTCATCTTCCAATTCAGGAATCTCCTCTTCTTCCCTCACCTCCTTCAAATCCTGGCTTGGTGTGTTAGCACTAAAATACTTCTCATATGCCTCAAATGGGTTCAAGAAGGCCCAAGCTGAGGGCCTTGGCGGCGGTGGCGGCGACGAGCCTGAACCTCCGGCAGATGACATTGAACCATAGCCACCGTCTTGAGGATAACCATAATAAGGATAAGAGTAATGACCTGAAAAAGAAGACGACTCACCGGCATGATAAACCTTCTCCGGACTCATAGGCCTCTGCTCATACACAACAGAGGGTGTCATTGATTTCCACATATAATTCATATGCATAAACCCTCCACCACCGCCGCTTCCACCGCCGGGATACGAGCCAAAACGTTCTTGTTCCGGCATCATATAACCCATATGACCGTCGTGCGGCGGGACAAAAGGAGGGGAGTGATCAAAATCATAAAGAGAATCAGATTCATCATCAGAATCGGAGTGACAGAGATGATGAGGAGGAGAGACAGAATCATCAATAACAGAGCCATCATTCCCAACTGGATCAACACTCTCTTCAATGAAATTATGCAATGAATGACCAATCCCTTTAAGGGAATGAATATACGCCATGTGAGCTTCGGCAAGTGAGTATCTAAGATGAATCGCTTCATCTAGAAACGCACAACGCTCACGACAGAGCGCCACCGCCGGAAGATCATCGACCTTAGAGCTAGAACAGCCCATCCACACAGCGTTGTAGATGGCGCAAACCAGAGATTACTCAAATGGGTTTCACCAAAAGGTGAAGAAAAACAAACCCATTAACTCAAAACACACAAAATCAAACCCCAGCAAACCCAATTGAACTTCTGCCCTTTTCCTTTAATGGGTCAGTGACAAAAACAAAACCCAATCCGGATTCGGCAAGAAGAAGAAGAAAGAAACGAAAAAATGAGAAGGCAGTGAGGGAATCTTTTGCCAGCGGAGAGTTTGTCGTCAATCGTCCGCTTCTAAGAGTAAGAGAAAGTGAGTGAGTGAGCTTTTTGTTTGTGCGTTGGTGTATGCCAAAATGGAAAGATCAATTCTCGTGAATGCTTCCATGAACGCCATTAAAACCCATTTTAAAACTCCAATGGGATTGAAAAACACAGCGACAATGAAGAACAAGAACAAGAACATGAAGAACATGAAGAACAAACAGAGATGATCAGAATTCACAATTCAGGGCTATAATATAACGCAACAAATCTGTAATTCCTTTTTCCTTTTCCCCTTTTCTTTACCCAACTTTTGCTTTTACGGGATTTCGAATTTTCAATCAAATTATCCAAATATTCCTCAGTCCAAAGAGTTCTTCCATAGCTATTAAAGTTGTGTGAGCTTAGGCTGGCAAGTGCAGCAGGAAAATGGGGGGCGAGAAAACAGAGGAATTGGGTGTTTGGTTCCAGAGAAAATTTTTGGCGTCCATTGAAATTCCGAAAATGCCCTTCCTGTTAAAGAACCGTTTTTATTTTCTTTTAACTTTTTCTTTTTTTCGGTGTAATTAATAAAAATGGTCGTTATTTATGTGGACCCTATGGTTTTTAATTTACATAAATTTTATTTATTTTCCGTTACTTAACATTAATAATAAAATATTTACTTAAGTTTTTAAAATGTATATTTTTATTTTTTCATTAAAAATAATTTTAGTCGTTTATTATTTATCAACTCAATATCTCGTATCCAACTACTCATATGATCATATACAAACAAAAATTTCTCGTCAAATAATTAGTTGCGGAATAACGACAATTTAAACCATCATCTTTCCAACGTTAGGGATTGAAATAGAAAAAATTTAACGTTTTTAAATTTTGTTTTTATTTGATCATTGATCCAAAAATAATATGGTAAGTTCCCAAATTTCGAATTTAATTTTTAATTAGTCTAAAAAATATGGAATTAATTTCTTAGTAGCTTCGTGTAAAATAATAATAATGTGTATGTAATTTAAAAAATGCAGGTCTGTTAAGAGTTATTTAGGTTACAATTTGATAGGAAGGATGATGGGTTTATAAGTGAGGAATACTATCTTCATTTGGGGAAGCCCAAAGCAAAGTCGTGAGAGCTTATACTCAAAGTGGACAATATCATACCATTGTGGAGAGTCGTGATTCATAACATGGTATCAGAGCCATGCGACTTAGTCAAAAGTGACGTCGTTCGAGGGCTCTAGAGAAAGGAGTCGAGCCTCTCGAGAGCTCCATAAGCCTCAAGGGAGACTTATAGTGTACTTTGTTCGAGAAGAGATACAGGTTCTTTTAACATGTTTTGTCCCTATTCACATGTTTCTTATGAAAGTTTCGAGATCACTCACACATAAAATTGCTCCAAGCTAAGTGTCATAATCGCAATCAACCATAAACAACACGTCACGGACAAACATGACCGTCACACTAAGTACGCTTAATTTTGGAGATCTTATGATGGAATTACTGAGAAAAAATAGACACCCGATTGATATTCAGCCTTTCTTAAGAATCTTATTCTCGAGATCACTCTCATTTAGATATAGTCTCGGTTCATTCCGATACTCTTCCTTTATTCAAAAATTAAACCTTTATTTATTTATTTATTATTAAACAAGATTCTATAAATAATAATAATAATAATAATAATTTAAATAAATAAATAAATAAAAACCCACAAGGTGAAACCAAAGGGGTTGACCAAGCATTTAATATTAGCTCAAATTAGGAGCTTTGAATTTATTGCCATCTTTTTCCGAATATTCTCACCTATTTTCCTCCCTATTTATTTATTTACTTATTATGTATTAAAAAAATATTATTTTATTTTTTTTGTTTTTTAAAAAATATATAATGGATTGTTCAAATATGGCATCCTATACAAAACCCAGCATCTAGCCACACCTATGAAAATAATTATATTGTACGAAATTGAACGGTGAGAGATTAATACATTTTTACGTATTTTTTAGAGGGTTAACATCTGACTCGACGTGTCACTCACATTTAATTTTGTGTCTATATGTCCTTTACACGTTTACCCGTTTAGGGCTTTAAATCCAGACCTTGCTACGAGACGAGTACTCTACTGACCTGCACCGAGTAAGCTTCGCCTTTATCAATATCGTCCTTGTTGGATGATAAAAGTCCCACATCGGCTAATTTAGGGAATGTTCGTGGGTTTATAATCAAAGAATACTCTCTCAATTGGAATCCCAAAGCAAAACTATGAGAGCTTATACTCAAAGTTGACAATATCATACCATTGTGGAGAGTCGTATTTATCTAACATGGTATTAGGTCATGCCCTAAACTTAGTCGAACAAAGGACTCTGACTAAGACTCCAAAAGAAAAAGGAGTCGAGCCTCGATTAAGAGGAGGTGTACTTTGAAAGTCCCACATCAAGCTAATTTAGGGAGTGTTCATGGGTTTATAATCAAATAATATTCTCTCCATTGGTATGAGGCCTTTTGGAAATCCCAAAGCAAAGTCATGAGAGCTTGTGCTCAAAGTGGACAATATCATATCAGGAGAGTCGTGTTCATCTAACATGGTATTAGAGTTATGCCCTAAATTTAGTCGTGTCAATAGATTGGTAAATTCTCAAATGTCGAACAAAGAACTCTAACTAAGACTCCAAAAGAAAAAGAAGTCGAACCTCGATTAAGGGGAGGCAGTCCCACATCTATGAGGCTTTTTGTAAAGCCCAAAGCAAAGCCACGAGAGTTTATGCTCAAAGTGGACAATATCATACCATTCTGGATAGTCGTGTTCGTCTAACAGTCCTAAACCCACTTTTAAATAATATAAATAACGAGAGAGTTTTGGACGAAAATGATAATTAATTAATTTTCATTTTTTATTTTGTTTTAACTATTTAAAAAAGCAATATTTATAAGTGAATTGTGAAAGTTTGTATCCTACTACCTACTTACATCACCTTTCATAATTTCATAATTTTGGAAAGAAAAACTAATATTAATTATTTTAGAAATTGACGTTGAAAATTTTAAAAAAGAAAAATAAAACAAAAAAAAAAAGTTTTCCAGCTGCTCTTAAATATTAATTAGAATTTAGGATATTAAAAAAGCTTATTATTATTATTATTATTATTTAAAATAGGCACATGATTTTTCTAGACTAGGCATTAATTTAAAACTTTTTTTAATGCTATTTTTATGAATAATGCTTCGATTTTAGGGATATGATTTGAAAGAGAGAGTTTTCTTTTGAAAATAATGATTTTTCTAATAATTATGTTTTTTATTTTTATTTTTTAAATGCTTTTTTAACCATGGTTAAAAATTAACTCAATTTGATTATAAAATATTTAAATTAAATTAATTTACTCATTTATTACATTATTTTAATAAATGTAACATATTAGTATTTATAATATTTATTTATTTATTTTCAAAAGTCAAAATTTATATATATTTTGAAAAATTATATTAAAAAAACTTAATAATGTATTTTAAAAATGGTTGAAGAATAAATACATAATTATGTGTAAGTAAATTAAAAAAATATATAATGATACCCGAATGAATTTTTGATCTCTACCCAAATATTACGTTGGATTAGATTGTTGAAATTTTAATTAACGAGTTGGATCCAATCGACCGAACCCTTCCCGTTAGTATGATCGGTAGAAGTATACCGTGCACAATGATTGTATAAGCTCGATGATGGTCCTTGACTCCATCTGAACCTCTGGAGCTTGCCCTAACTGCTCGGAGACCATCCTCCACCATCTTTTCAATATGATCAGGTGGGAGTCGATATTCTCAAAGGTGCAAGGAGGAGAACCATGAGTCGTATATGATTGTCTATGCTCAACTGAAGTGGTTTAGTACTGTCTCTCTGCACTTGACATCTCAAGTAGATTAAGGAATTCTCTATTTATTTTTGTAGATATCGGAGTCGGGATTCTTTGTAAGGAAACATCGGGTTTATAGAAAATTTTTCTATTTAAAAAAAAAAAAAAAAATATATATATATATATATATATATATATATATATATATAGTCGAGGTGGGAATTGAGACAAGGAATATAATCACCATCCCGGTCTCGGTTTAGCTAAAATGAAAAAATCTCTCTTCATTCCTTGCCTCGTCTCGTTCAAACAAGAATCCCTCGTGGGTTCAATGGATATTTCTAATCTCAATCTAGAGTCTAAGGTGTTATTCATCTCAATATGATGTCATGATTATCAATCTCGAGATTAGATCAGGTCAAGTCACAATCCTCGATCTCAATATCAGATCCTAATTCATCTGAACGTCAAAGCATAATCATCGATGTAGTGATCTTGTTTTAACAGTAGAAGAATCCTCGTAGTGTCTATAGGATTTAAATTGCTCGTTCATAAAGAAAAATGAAAGAAACGAATATAAAATTTAACTAACGAACGTCAAGGTTACTCAAAGATTCTCATTTGAATTGAAGTTGGTGGCATGTGCGCGGGGGGAAATGAAAGTGTTCAAGAGGGATGAAAAATCAACCCATCACCAGATTTCGACCAGATTCCCAAAAGCCGCCAATTATGAGTGGCGCTGCTGCTTCTCTCAAATCCTCCGCCTCTGAATTGGACTTGGATCGCCCCAATATTGAAGATTACTTGCCTTCCGGATCCTCCATCCAAGAACCAACTGGCAAGCTCCGCCTGTAATCTACTCCCGTCTCTCTCTTTTTCCTTCAATTTCATATTCCTCCCGGTTTTCCAATTGGTTCGATTGCGATTTCCGACTGATTTCATGAGCTTATGAACTTGTTTCTAGGCGCGATTTGCTTGATATTTCGCCTACCCTTACTGAGGCTGCTGGTGCTATTGTTGATGTGAGCTTTTCCTTCTTGTTGTTTACCATTTCTCTATCATTTTTGTTCATAGCAAAGGGGATTTGTTGTTTTCAGGGCTATTGGTTGTTCTCCTCGATTTAACTTCATAAATTTGTGTTGTTCATTTGTTATTTGATAATGAATGTTTAGGATTCCTTCACTCGGTGCTTCAAATCAAACCCACCGGAACCATGGAATTGGAATATTTATCTGTTCCCTCTGTGGTGCTGTGGAGTCGTGGTTCGGTATCTGATTCTCTTCCCAGCGAGGTTAGCTCTCCATCGATTAGTATTATGTAGACGAAGTCAATTATAAACACTAATATAATTAGATATGCTCTTCATAGATAAACTTGGGATTTGCGATCCCAAGTAAGATCGGTTTAGGATCATCGGATCCTTTTCATCAGATAGGAAGGGCTGTCGCACAAAATGTACTTTTAAGTAATTGCTCCGTAGATCCTATATCTACTATATGAAGAAGAAATCATGTAACGAAGTTCCTCGCTGTTGCAAACATGGATCTGATAAATGATATGGTCACTTTAGGTCATAGGAATTAGGAACTCTTATGGTTCTTAGTATAACTTTCATTTCTTTGTCTAAGTGTTGTTGAGCTCATGGTGCAGGGTTCTCATATTGACCATAGGATGGATAATTTTCCTTTCAACATTCATTCCAGTGAATCTTCTATTGAAAGGCCATGATAAGCTGAGAACTAAGTTAGAGGTGTGCATGTTCAATTCTTTAATCTTCCCCATTATGTGTTTTAATTATACATCTTGTGGGTCTACGTTCGCTCTATGGATAAGGCATTTATTAACATCCCCACGGTCGATGGTTTGATCTCCTACTTTTTCAATTGATGAACTCAAAATTTCTTGCTTAATAATGATCGTTGAGGATTCTTGTGTGTGATAACACTATATTTCCTTGTTAGAGGTCTTTGGTGGAGTTGATATGCAGCTTCTTTGTTGCATCTTGGACTGGAGTTGTCAAGTATCATGGGCCACGACCTAGCATGAGACCAAAGCAGGTATTCGGGGTTTTAGGTGACATTTTACAAATGTCATATCGTATTTTCCCTTTTCGAGATGTTAAGCATCGTTCTCAGTGCTATATTGTTTGTCTTCTCATTCTTGGTCGAGCAGGTTTTTGTGGCCAACCATACTTCCATGATCGATTTCATAATCTTGGAGCAAATGACTGCCTTTGCTGTTATTATGCAAAAACATCCTGGTTGGGTTGGTGAGTGCATTTATTATGAAAAATACATAAAATGAAG
The DNA here is from genome assembly GCF_002738365.1 of Cucurbita moschata. NCBI lineage: Eukaryota > Viridiplantae > Streptophyta > Magnoliopsida > Cucurbitales > Cucurbitaceae > Cucurbita > Cucurbita moschata. The sequence continues at coordinate 1,370,262 of NW_019268564.1, forward strand.
GTTTAGGTTGTCCGAGTAATTGAAGTTCGAGAGAAACGCTCTTGCTATTGATACCCAGTAAGCATATTTGTCTTCGTCTTCGTTGTGATTGGTTGTCATATTATACTTTATGACAGGACTATTGCAAAGCACTATATTGGAGAGTATTGGATGTATATGGTTCAACCGTACCGAGTTGAAGGACCGTGAAGTTGTAGCAAAGAAGTAAGTGTCGCCATACAACGGGAGCACGAGAATCACAAGTAAATACTGATTGTTATTGGAATGCTTATTGAAACGTCTTCTCTTTTAGGTTAAACGATCACGTTCAAGGGGCTGACAACAATCCTCTTCTTATATTTCCTGAAGGAACTTGTGTAAATAACCACTACTCTGTCATGTTCAAGAAGGTATTGTCTTTTTAGTACTTCTTAAATTTGCTACCAAGGCTTTAATGTAATTGGTAACCATAGTTATTTGTTTTAACTAAATGATTTCAGGGTGCATTTGAACTTGGCTGCTCTGTTTGCCCAGTTGCAATCAAATACAACAAAATTTTCGTCGATGCTTTTTGGAACAGCAGGAAGTAAGGAGATTTTTATTTGATTAGTCTTTGTTGATAGAAACTAAATTTCTGTTTGATAGTCGAGGTACGAGACAGACAATACTTTTCGGATTCGTAAAACATGTTTGACAAGTTGTTTGTTTAGGAACTTTAAAAAAACATGTTGTTTTCAAATAAGTAATGTTGTTTGTTGCTATATATATTGATGAAGATACTTCAAATAGAGTGAAGCATAAACAGTAAATATCATTATAAACATGCTTAGGCCTGGGTTTTTTGCATTATAAACATTAAGAACATGCTTAGGCCTGGGTTTCATATGTGGCTGCTTATTACAAATATTCTGAATTAACTCTGTGGCCCTGAATCTGTCTCTTTTGGTTAGAATGATAATTGAATTTGCCAAAATGTAGTCCATGTGCCATTAATGGTGGTGTTTTTGCATATGTTTCTGCATAACTCTATTTCGGTATTTAGGTTCACTATGGATTAGCATAGAATTGGTTATGCGAGGTAGATGATTCCTGGATCGTGTTCGTTTTTTCAGGCAGTCGTTCACCATGCATCTGCTGCAGCTTATGACCTCTTGGGCTGTTGTTTGTGATGTTTGGTACCTGGAGCCCCAAGTTTTGAAGCCTGGAGAAACACCCATCGAGTTTGCAGAGAGGTAACCTTGCTTTCCCTACCTGCAATGTGATAGTGGTTCTTCTTTCAGCATCGGATCTTTCGGTCATGGGCTCTAATTGTGAGATCCCACATTGGTTGGAGAGGGGAACGAAACATTCCTGATAAGGGTGTGGAACCTCTCTCTAATAGACACGTTGTAAAGTCGTGAGACTGACAGCGATAAGTAATGGGCCAAGGCTAACAATATTTGTTGGTGGTGGACTTGGGCTGTTACAAATTATTGTGAGATTCCACGTCGGTTGGAGAGGGGAACGAAACATTCCTTACAAGGGTGTGGAAACCTTTCCCTAACAGATGTGTTTTAAAACTGTGAGGATAACAGTGATCGTAATGGGCCAAAGCGAACAATATCTGTTGACAGTGGGCTTGAGTTATTACAAATTATTGTGAGATCCTACGTCGATTGGAGAGGGGAACGAAACATACCTTATAAGAGTGTAGAAACCTCTCCCGAGCCATTTTAAAACCGTGAGGCTGACGGCGATATGTAACAGGCCAAAGCAGACAATATCTGAATATCTGTTGGCAGTAGGCTTGGGCTGTTACAAAATATTGTGAGATCCAACGTCGGTTGGAGAGGAGAACGAAACATTCCTTATAAGGGTGTGGAAACTTCTCCCTAGCAGATACATTTTAAAACTGTGATGTCAATACGGTCAAAAGCGAACAATATTTGTTAGCAGTGAGTTTGAGTTGTTACACTAATATTCCATTATTTAACAGGATCAGGGACATAATTTGCGCTCGAGCAGGTCTGAAGAAGGTCCCATGGGATGGTTATTTGAAGCACTCTCGCCCGAGCCCGAAATACCGAGAACGAAAGTAAGCCTCCTCTCTCTTCCGTTATCTTCCAAATCATATAGTCTTATTGACGTCCAATCCCTCCACTTTGGCTGATGAACATACCTTCCCTAAGAACTCCATCACTCGGTTTATTATCCCCTCAGGCAACAAAGCTTCGCCGAGTCGGTACTACAGCTATTGGACGATAAATAAAGTATCTCTAACAGGTTCCTGCCCCGAACCATTTCATTTGAATAATCGTCGACGACGCGCTCGAGGTGAGTCGATATCTTCTTTCAGTATAGTTGCAGAAAACCTTCATTAAGAGTGTTATCTTGTGTGTACCTCATAGTTCTGTAATGAGCTTCCTGGTTTTGCTCTGCATGAGCCTAAATTTTGCTGTTCAATGCTTGAAACTCTTTAAATATGTTTAGGCTTAGCTTATTAAGTAAATTCATGATTAAAACACGTTTATTACCTAATTTAGCTTAAATTTATTGCTTAATGACTTAATAAAAAAAATTTAATTTTGTATTCTCTAGTATTTTCATTCAATTACAATATTTATAATTAATTTATATATTCTTTTATTTTTAAAACTTTATTTCATTTTTAATTATTAAGATATGGTAGACCGATTTATTTTTTTACTAGTATTTTTTTTCTTAATACAATAATAGATACACAATAAATTTAACATAAAGCTTTAATATATACAAAATTGAGAGTTTCATGACATTATTAAAAAAATAATTCAAATAGAGTTATAAATAACATAAAGTTTGAAATTTTTAGCTACTTTTTAAAGAATAACAATTTTAATTATAAATAAATATAAATATAAAAATTAGAATATAGCTGTGTGATGTCCCACTGGGAGGAGAACAAACCATTCTTTACAAGGGCGTGGAAACCTTGTGTGATGTCCCACTGGGGAGGAGAACAAACCATTTTTTGTAAGGGTGTGGAAACCTTGTGTGATGTCCCACTGGGGAGGAGAACAAACCATTTTTTGTAAGGGTGTGGAAATCTTATCCTAGCAGAAGGGTTGAGGGAAGTTCAAAAGGGAAGGCCCAAAGAGGATAATATAAGCCTAAAGAGGATAATATCTTCTAGCGGTAGATGTGTGCTGTTACAAATGATATCAGAGCCAAATAACAGATTATGTACCAGCCTTCTCGCTCTTTCCCGAAGAGGGGTAGATACGAGACGGTATGCCAGTAAGGACACTGGGTCCCAAAGGGGTGGATTTGGGGGCGGTCCCACATCTCGCTCTTTTTCGAAGAGGGGTAGACACGAGACGGTGTGCTAGTAAGGACACTGGGTCCCAAAGGGGGTGGATTTGGGGGCGGTCTCACATCGATGGGAGGAAGGAAAGAGTGTGAGTGAAGACGGGGCCCCAAAGGGAGTGGATTGTGATGTCCCACATTGGTTAGAGAGAAGAACAAACCACAATTTATAAGGGGTGTGGAAACCTTCCCCTAGCAGACGATGAGAAGTCCAAAGCATGGGAGTGGAAACCTTCCCCAAGTAGGCGGCGGGAAACCCAAAGCCTTGAAGGAAAGCCCAAAAAGGAAAGCCGAAAGAGGACAATGGGAGGAGAACAAACCATGATTTATAAGGGGTGTGGAAACCTTCCCCCTAACAGATGACTTGATTTATAAAGGGTGTGGAAACCTTCCCGATAACTTTTAAAACCTTGAGAGAAAGCCCAAAAAGAACAATATCTGCTAGCCGTAGATTTTGGCGTTACTAGCGGTCGCCATCCATCCATGGTGCAAATAAAATAAGAAGTGAAAACGTCATCAATTATTTGGGAGTGACGTGGCAATGACGAATTTCAGAAAAGACTAAATAGCCCTTCCGTCCGTGAACCGCCTTGACTATTCTTTGCCCTTTTTTTCAATAAAAAAAATTATAAATTAAAATATAAAAAAATTAAATGATTATTAAATGAAGCTAAAAGCGACTAAACTTGTGTTTATCCAATTTATTAATATTTGTCCCCAAAAATTTATTCATAGAAAGTCGATATCATAAAATATTAATAAATACATCCGTACTTTGTTTATTATTATTATTAATATTATTATTATTTTCCTAAAAAGACATTATTTGAAATTTGAAAAGAATTTTCGTCGTAATGCAATTTCTCCGTAATTGCTCACAGCAACAATAAAAAGCTTCATTCAGTCTCTTCAATGGCGGCTTCTGCTTCTCTCTCCATTCCCCATTTAATTTTCTCTCTCTAAATTCTATGCCGTTTACCCACGTTGAAGCTTGACCAGTACCTATTTCCCTCGTTGTCTGCTTCGACTTTTCCCACTCGAAAACCGCGTTTCTCCCAGCTTCAATCCGCCATTAATATCCTACCAGAACCTTGCAACTTGAGGACGAGAACGCTAATGGCTTCCGGAGCTGGAACTATGTTTTTCAGAGTCATCGTTTTCTCCGCCATCGTCGCTGTATGCGTTGCTCAGCCACCGCCGCGGTTCAACTGCAGCTCGACCTCAAAATGCCGCTCTCTAATCGACTACATTCCGCCAAACGCAACCACCGTTGGAGACGTCATGAAACTCTTCGATGTCAAGCATCTCCTCTCCTTCCTAGGGTCTAACAACCTTCCGATGAACACCTCGTCAAGCTTTTCCTTACCGGCGTTTCAAAAGATCAAGATTCCGTTCAATTGCAAGTGTGAAAACGGTATTGGTCTCTCCGATAAGCGTCCGATTTACAAAGTCCAGAGCGGAAATACTCTCGACAAAATCGCGGAAATCACTTTCGCGAGACTCGTAACTTCCCTGCAAATCGCGGCCGCAAATGGAATTCCTGATCCGAATAAAATTGAGGTAGGGCAAGAGCTGTGGATTCCTCTGCCGTGTAGCTGCGACGATGTGGAGGGGAACAAAGTCGCCCATTACGGACATTTGGTGGAACCTGGAAGCTCCGTATCGGCGATTGCCACAATGTTTAATGTATCGGAGGCGACGATCTTGAAGCTGAATGGAATTGCAGATGCGAGAGATCTTAAAGCTTCTCAAGTTCTTGATATTCCTCTCAAAGGTTCATTTCATCTTCCTCATTTTATTTCTGAATTTCTCGTCCATTTTAGGTGGAAACTGAAACTGATTACATAATTTCTCATCACTCTGAAAAAATTTAGGGCTTAATTGGCCGAGTTCTTCATCCATTTGGCTTTTGTTTTCTGATGGTTTCAATTGATAATCCATAATCGTTAGTTCCAAGTATGATTTAGGGTTTAAACTGAAAGATTTTTCCATTTGAATGAAGAGAGAGAGAGAGAGAGAGAGAGAGAGAGAGAGAGAGAGAGGGAGAGATAGAGATAGAGAGAGAGAGAGAGAGAGAGAGAGGGAGAGATAGAGATAGAGAGAGAGAGAGAAACTGATTTTACTTTTTAGTCCTTTTGCTTCTTGTCTTTTCTCGTATTCTTAAATATTAATAATAAATACATAAATCAATAAATAAATAAATAAAACTCTATTTTAAGTAATTTTCCATAACTTTTTTTTAATGTCTATTTAAAAAAGTTTTTTTTGAAACCCTAATTTTTGTTTTGTAAAATTCTAAAATGCTTCTATAAATGAAATGGAAATAATAAAAGTTGCTTTTTTGGATCAATAAAAGTTGTTATTTGTTAATAAATATAAATTATATATATATATTTTTAAAAAAAATAAGTTAATTTTTTTTTTCTAATTTACTCTTTTTACCTTTTGAGATTTTTTAAACATGTTAAAATGTTGAGAATAATATATATATATATATATATATATATTTTTTTTTTTTTTTTTTAAGCTGGGCTTTGATATAATTGTGGCTAATGATCTCTAGGTTCGTTTAAATTTTTAATTTTGTGTTAAATAAGTTTTAAAATTTTAAAACGGTAGGGAAAAAAAATCTAAACTTTTAATTTTTGTTTTAGGTCTTTTTTGATATTCATTATATTGTTTGAAGTTTAGAGATTTATTATATATTAAGTAAATTTTATATTTGATAGAATATTAAACTATCAATTTTGTTTTGGATTGGAGGGAGTTTAGAATATTAAAGCTTAATGATTAATTGGACGATTGAAAATTCAAGGGTTAAATTTGTAATTTTATCTCAATTTTACATAGGTGACTCTCGTTCATGTTTGCATTGTCTATTTAGAGTGTGTAGGTTGGAATGGGTTGGGTTATTTTTTAAATGGAGTTGGAGTTGTTTGGTTTATAAATTTCTCAAATAACCTTTATTTACTTTATTTATCCCTCTATTTTTCGAAAATAAAAGTGGTTAGGTTTTTAAATATTTAATTAAAATTTATAACTTATCTATATATATATATATATATAAAATGACCTTTTAAATAGATAAAAATTATTTTTTAAGAGTTAGAGGATAATTAATAAACTTATGAAAAATAAATAAATATAGATAAATATATGTATAATTGTATCATGAGCGAAAGTTTACAGTAACTTATGAATCAACTTAGTTTATAAAGTTTTCAATTATTTAATCAACTTAGTTTATAAAGTTTTCAATTATTTAATCAACTTAGTTTATAAAGTTTTCAATTATTTAAGTTCAACCCATCTCAAATTGGTTGTTATTAGCCAAAATTTATAGAAGTTTATGAGTGAATTTAAATTAAATATAAATTATATTAAAGCTATTAAGATTTAAATTTATTTCTAATTTACTCATTTTACCTTTTCCTTTTGAAGGATTTTGTTGAAATTATTAAATTCAATTGATTTGAATATTGGTTTGAATTTTGTTTAGGAATATGAACTTTTCCTTGGTTTTAATCCAAGTTTTTAAATATNAAAGCTGTTATTTTGCGAAGTGTGTGCATTGGTCAACCTATAGACATTTTTGTTTTATTAATATGTGGTCTGTAGATTCCTTAATGATTTAAGGTTGTATGGTTTGATCCTGATATTAAGGATTTGGTTGTTCTCCTGTTCCGTTTGGGAAAATGACTGGACTTGACTTTTGAGTACTAAATTATATTGACGTCTGAGATAATACGCTGTTTGGTAGTTTTATATTAGCAAACACCTTGATGGCACACTGATAGGTTTTGAGATTTTTTTATATGAAAAAATGGAGAGAGAGTGGCTTCCTGACATTGCTGATATTTTCACACCCTTGGGTTGACTCTTGGAGGGGAGAAAGTCCTCCATTAGAAATGGGTGAAGGGTAGTTTTGGTATTAGTGTTAGTAGAGAGAGAGAGAGAGAGAGAGAGAGAGAGAGAGGCTTCCTGATATTGCTGATGCTTTCACACCCATGGGTTGGCTCTTGGAGGCGGGATCCTCGATTAGAATTGGGTGAAGGGTAGTTTTGGTATTAGTGTTAATAGAGAGAGAGAGGCTTCCTGATACTGCTGATGTTTTGAGAACCTTGGGTTGGCTTTTGGAGGGAGAAATCCTCCATTACAATTGTGCTGTTGTGTTGTTAGGTTGAATGGCACTGTGTTTTGTATGGGTCACGACCTCATGTATTTATAGATGTCTACAATGAAGATTACATTCTAAATCATAGATTTGGTTTGCAAACCATGAAATCATAGATTTGATAATAAACCAGTAAATCATAGATTTAGTAACAAACTAGTAAATCACTGAATTATCTTACTATATCTATTCTACGTTTAACAAGGTGAAGGGTAGTTTTGGTATTAGTGGTAGTAGAGAGAGAGAGGAGTGGCTTCCTCATATTGCTGATGTCTTCACCCCCTTGGGTTGGCTCTTGGAGGGGAGAAAGTCCTCCATTAGAAATGGGACAAGGGTAGTTTTGGTATTAGTGTTAGTAGAGAGAGAGAGAGAGAGAGAGTAGCTTCCTGATATTGCTGATGTCTTCACGCCCTTGGGTTGGCTCTTGGAAGGGAGAAAGTCCTCCATTAGAAGTGGGTGAAGGGTAGTTTTGGTATTTTGTGTTAGTGGGGAGAGAGAGAGAGAGAGAGAGAGAGTTGAACAAAGTCAACTAAAAAAAACCCAAAGATGGTAAAAACAATTTGAAGTCAACTGATCACAGACAGAGTGGAGTGGTGGATGGATTTGAATTTTTTTTAGTGGTGGAGGGATTTGGAAATTGTGTTGTTTAATTTACTATATCTTATTCATCCAAGCAACAAAGACATCGTTAAAAATAGAGCATTTGCAAGGATGGTGCGCTCTTCTTGTTGGGGCCATAGTGATGAACTCATTGAAAGTATAAGCATGTGTTTGTTGACTTTGATCATATTTCTAGGAATGTCGTTAGAGAGATAGCCATTCTATGATAGAGGACGTTTTTACATTTTGTTGTTCCATGTTCGGGTTGGATCATTTAGCATGCTAGTTCGTTGTGTAGTTATGTCGAACTCGCGAGAGGAATAATGACCTTTACGAAGAGATTTGGATTTGATTCGTCGTTACACCACAAAGATTTCCATAAGTAACTTATTCTTTAAACTTCGAACGTTCTCACTATGTCGTCTTTTTTGAGTGGTAATATTTTTTGTTTTCTAATAGCTAACCTAACAATTCTGGACATGTTTGAGAGTGATTTTAGAACTAACAAAATTAGTGATTTTGACAAACATCTCTTCAATGTTAACGTTCATAACACAAACACTATTATTAACTTTCACTCTGTCAATCTAATCCTAGACTGTATTGTCTAAATGACGGAGATTGAAAGATGCTTACGAGCTGACTAGCCGTTCAACGAAGATATGCTTCGTTCGTCAATTCATCATTATCATTCCTGAAGCTCCTTTATTTTTGTTCAACAAATGCCATTATCATAAAAGATAACTGTTCTGAATTCTATCTGCAGCTTGTTCATCTGTGATCAGGCAAGACTCTTTAGACTTCCCATTCCTCCTCCCCAATGGCACGTACGATTACACAGCGAACAACTGCGTATTGTGCGAGTGTGAGGCTGCAAAAAACATGATGTAAGTGGTGCCAATACCGAATAACTTATTATATTGAGAATTTGTTTGCTCTAAGTTGAAGGTAGCTCGAGTTAGTGAGCTTACCTTTTGTTTGGAACACAACCCTCCACATTAGTATGATACTGTCCACTTTGAGCATAAGCTCTCGTGGCAGAGATGTATTCCTTATTTATAAACTCATGATGATCTTCCTCTAAATTAGCCAATGTGAGGCTTCCTCCGAACAATCCTGAATGCGTTTTTCTGGTTTTCTTTTTTGTCAGTCTTGACTGTAAGCCGTCACAGCTGAAGCCACCCTCACAGAAATCATCAAATTGGTCGACATGCCCAGCCATGCCATGTGAAGGTAGCAATTTGCTCCTTGGTAACTCAACAGCTTCTGGTTGCAGCACCACTACATGTGCCTATGCTGGTTTCTCTAAACAAACCATCTTCACAAATATTTCCACTCTGAACACTTGCCCTGGACCTGAAGGTGGACCTCAAGGTGAGCTGCATACTTAAGTCGTTTAAAAATACAAGGACCAAAACGATATTTTAACTACTTTTACTACTTTTATTATGGATGTCTGAGAGCAACATGAAAGCACCATTAAAAATGTCAAAAGAACACTACATGTGGTTTGTTTTTTAAATAGCTTAGAAGCATTGTTATGTGTTTTGTGAGAAAACACTAGTAGAGTGCTTTTAGTCTTGGCTGAGAAGCACTTTTGATCCCATGTTGGTAGGAGAGTAGAACAAAACATTCATTATAAGGGTATAGAAACCTCTTCCTAGCAGATGCGTTTTAAAACCGTGAGGTTGACGGTGATACGTAACGAATCAAAGCGAACAATATCTGCTAGCCGTGGGTTTGGACTGTTACAAATGGTATCAGAGTCAGTCACCGGATGGTGTGGTAGCAACACGTTCGTTGGGCCTCTAAGGGGAGTGGATTGTGAGATCCCACGTTGGTTGGAGAGGAGAATAAAACATTCATTATAAGGGTGTGGAAACCTCTCCCTAGCAACACGTTTTAAAATTTTGAGACTGACAGTGATACATAATGAGCCAAAGCGAACAATATTTGCTAGCGGTGGGCTTGAGTGGTTAGACATCACCCCCTAAACACATATTTTAGGCTGCTCATATGATAACTGATAACTCTATAGAAAACCAAGCCCCTTGCCCCACAATTCTTTGTTTAAACACCTCCTTCACTATAATCATCATCCAGAATCTGACTGTTTCCTAACATGTATGAGCAGATAATCCAAACAGCGCTTCAAGGACGGGTTCACAAGGTCTGAATTTGGTCGGTCTCATCGTCTTTATGCATCTGCTGAGCTTTGGTTCCCTTCTCATTCAGTAAGAAGTATAATTTCCTTCTTGTATGTTGGCATAGAGAGATAATCATAATAATGTAGGTAGATTCTTGGTGTTCTGTATTTATCATAAAATAGCCATCTTTTAGTTTCCTTTTTTTTTTCTCGTTAAGCGTTAATAAATCGAGTTGAAATAAGGCTGTTCATGGCGAGAAATCATGAGGATGAACTGGATTAGAATCCATAGTTGGCTGTGAATTTGATTATGATTTTGATTTTGATCTGTAATGTGTTGATGAATGTATTGTATTGTGCACTGAGATTGTTGCAGGAATAAGAACGATGATTTTCCCTTGTTTTCATACCTTAGCTTCTGATACAATGACTGAACAATTCCTACTGCTTGCTTGAATTTATAAGGTGAGGTTGAAAGTATCAGTGAACTTGATACCTGATTCGAAAACGTTCGAGGCTTGGCTGCTCGATTTCGATCAAAGTTCCTTTATGCACGTTAGATGATCCTTCAAGTTCTCTTTTTGGGGTTGTGTTGTTTTGTAGCATGAGTTTACTAGTTTTGTGTAATCTCGAGTTTTAGCAAAGTTTCACATTGGTTAGGGAAGGGAGTGTTCATGAGTACATAAATCAGGACAGTTTTCTTCGTTGGTACGAGATTTTTTTAGAGAAATCAAAAGAAAGATCCTCTTGATGGTCTTATCCCCCTCTCGAGCATAGGTCTAATAGACCTTGTTCCGCTCGTAGATGTACTTAAACTTGGCGATGTCGAGATGGTTGAGTCATACAAACCCTTGGCAAGAGTAAGAGTAGCAAATGCAGTGGCAACTTCTGTTCTAGATGCAACCACATGTTCGATAGAAGTTGGCTTAGGTTGGGATGTTCTTGAGGTTAGGGCCTCAAAGTTTGAACCATCAACTAACTCTACGACCTCAAGGTTGCCTCGAGCTAACTTGAAACTCATCGGCTCAACTTATACGACCCCGAGGGTTGTTTTATAGTATGATTGTAAAGGCTTCTTGGATCTCGTAGAATCTGTAGTATGAAAATTTCATTTCGTTTTCAACCAATAATTTTACAAATGAATATTGCTTCCTTCAAAAATTTTAACGGACCATTCACTTAAAATCTAAAAATCTTACATTTTAAAATTCTACATTTCATAAAATTTAAAATATCTAATAAATTTCTAAACTTTAAATTTCGTATTTAATAATTTTTTTTTTTTTTTTTGTTATATCTAACATTTCATAAACCTTTCCAATTTATTAAATGTAAAATAAAATATTTGGAGTCTTATTATAAACAAAATTGTCTTAATATTATAAAAATTAATTAAATATTTTTAAATTTGAGAAGTTTCAAATTTAAATTATAATTTAACAAAATTTTATTAATAAATTTTTTTTATATAATATCGTAACAAAAAAAAAAAATATATATATATATATATATTTTTTTAAGGGAATTTTCGGACTATAAAAAAAAAGGAACTTTAATCTTGATGGCTCCGTTCGGTGCGAATATTTTTTTAATACGTTCGACATACTTTGGAGCTTTCCTTTCACTTCTCTTCCCATTTGACACGATTTTTCTTATTCCTCTGTGCCTTCGCGCTTCCCTTCCAGATTGAAATTCAGTGTTCGTTTTCGTCATCTTCCTTGGAATTCTCCTCCCGAAACCCTAACTCGATTTGGGCTATCGGCAAGGCAAGTGTTTCTGTACTCCCAACACCATATATTTGATCTGTTGGCTTTCTGGATATTCATGCTTTGTTAATTCTTGTTTCTGAATCATTTCCTTCTCATTTCTGTTGGGTACTTGTCTTAATCTTCATTGATCCTGTTTTCATGTTGTGGGTTTACTTTTTTTTTTGTTTTTGTTTTATGTTTTGCAGTTCTTGCTCTGTTTTTCTTGATTCGAATTCTATTTGCCTCTGGATTTTACTAGGTTCGTTGTGGGGTAGATTATGAAAATGGGATGAACATCAAGAGTTATTATTATTATTTTTTAATCTCTGTTTGTTTGTTCATAAATTCTACGTTCAAGCGTTTTCTTATTGCTTACGTTTACCATTTACGCGCGAATTTGCAGACCTTAAATTGGAAATGGCTTGTGAAGTCAGTGACGGGACAGTTTCGAGTGGTTTGGCTAGAATAGTAGGGAAACAGCAAGTAATTCCTGACAAGACATTGTCATTTTTAAAATTGAAGTGTAGGGATGTTCGAGTTACTTCTCAAATTAGTAGGAAGGTTTTACAGAATCGAAATGGAGTTGGAAATTGGCATTTATCCGCCAGTTTTCGACACAATTATCTGTTTACTTCACCTGTTGTACACCGAAGAAATTCCGGTTTTATCGTGGCTAGGAATCAGTTGAGCTCAGATTATGGGGTGGATTCCTCCGGAGTGGAGGAAAGTTTGTATGTAGAAGAAGATGATGCCAGTTCAAGGGATCAGAATGGTGCAGTGTAAGAATTCAAGATACCTCCATCTTAGCTGAATTATCATAGATTGTTCTTTAGCATTCCTTTTTCGGTTGCTTTAGAAAGTATCTTATGGAATTTGACAGGTTGTTTAAATGGTTGACTTTTCTTACTTCCAAGCAGGCAGTGGAAAGAACCTTCCCAATATCAGCAACAGCCTCTGAATGTTAAGCGTGAGCTTTTAGCTCTATGTGTGCCTGCAATCGCTGGACAAGCTATCGAACCATTTGCACAGCTTATGGAGACTGCTTATATTGGAAGATTAGGCATGTATCTTCAAATGGCCAATATTCTTTACTTTTAGTTTCCATGTTATAGAACAACTCCCTGATTCTTTTGTTTCACCATTACCCTGTCCTAATTGATTCTTTTCAGTAGATATATATATATATATATATCAGTCAAATTGTGCTTAAGTTAGTCTTCTTATTTTGTTCATTTATTTTCTGTGTTTCATTTGGTTTGATTTTTTCTTTGATTTCAATACTGTGAATAACTGTGACCCAAACTTAGCTTGAAGTGGACTGCATATTTTTGGGTTGTGGAGTTGTACATTTGTATGGACAACCTTAGTATGAAGTGGCTAAGTTATTTAAATTTATTTTCTGTAGAGATCCTTTATTTGAAAACCTTGATTCATGTTCATGTGTGTTTTCGGATGACTTTCTGATGTCTTCTTTTGCATCAATTAAGCTGTTAGACTATGAATTTAATGGGAATTCTTGGATGCTAACATCCTTCTGTAATCAGTTGGGACGGTCCCTGTTTATTGGGTGTAAGTCGTATTAATCTTTTTCCCGCACTTCTTCCTGTCAGCAGCTGAAGTGAGTAAATGCTATTTCTTCATACTTGTCCATTTTCAACATAAGTGCAGGTGCCTTGGAGTTGGCTTCAGCAGGCATTTCTATGAACATATTTAACTATATATCAAAGGTTTTTAATATACCTCTACTGAGTGTAGCTACTTCTTTTGTTGCTGAGGATATTTCAAAGAATGCAATTGAAGATCCTTCATCAGGTTCTTCTTTTGGCCTTTGGATTGTACAAATTTTTGTCTTAAAAGGCTGTACTGATGGAAAAACTAGTTGCTTTCAAACTTATATTTTGAATTTTTCATGCAAGTAGATTCCTTAGAAGGCTGTACAGATGAGAAACTAGTTGCGCGGTTATCTGAGAGAAAGCAGCTATCTTCAGTTTCTACTGCCCTATTGTTGGCAGTCGGGATTGGACTTATTGAGGCTTTAGCGTTGTATTTTGGATCTGGAGTGTTTCTTAACATCATGGGTATTTCATCAGTAAGTAAAATTGGAAGCCAGCTGATTTACATTTACGTTTACGTTTCCGTATGCTCACTTATGTTATAGACATATTGTTGGAGATGATTAGATAGGGTAAATTTATTAAGATTCTTTATCTCTATGATCTTATGAATATGTTGGTTTGTTTTGTTAACAGGAGTCGTCCTTGCGCATTCCATCCCAACAATTTCTTACACTTCGTGCCCTTGGTGCTCCTGCTGTCGTTCTTTATTTAACCCTTCAAGGAGTTTTTCGGGGTTTCAAGGAGACCAAAACTCCTGTTCTTTGTCTAGGCACGCATCTAGTCATGAAACCTAGAATTATGTTAATGGTGGAATTTATTTCTAAGCATTTTCTCTTTTATGTTCTTTCTTTGTACTACATCTTCCTGCTTAAATTTTTGTTCTTGATTCACAGGAATTGGAAATTTGCTAGCTGTCTGTCTTTTTCCCTTGTTAATTTATTATTTTCAATTGGGTGCAACTGGAGCAGCAATTTCTACCGTTGTGTCTCAGTATGTTCCCTTCTAATAACTCTTCTTCCTGTATTCTTTATCATAGCCTCCAAACTTATCCAGTGTTTGTTTCAGATATGTTATTGCCTTTTTGATGTTATGGTTTCTCAATAAACGAGCTGTACTATTGCCGCCGAAGTTCGGTGCATTGCAATTTGGTGTATACATGAAATCTGGTAATCTCAGATTCTCATCTTCTTTTACTTCATATCTTGTAAAAATTTGATTATTACTAGTGTTATATGTTCCTGGGAGTAATCTTTTCATTATGGTTTAGTCACAAAGCAATGGCCAGCAATGGCTTCAGTTTGCTCATCTTCACTAATAACAGCACTGTTTAGAAGAGAGGTCTGTTGCAAACTTCTGAGAAGGATTAAAAAAAAAAAAGCTATCGAACACGAGATTTCTGTCGACAATATCAATAGTCGTCACTTTATAGTCATTGGTATTAAGCCAAACTCTGAAACCATAGACTTAAAAGCCACTGATTAAACTTTGGTTATATCTTATATGCATGATGGAGGAATCATTTGAATTTTCTGTATATTCTAGAATTATTCATGTCTCGTAAACTTCAAAATAGTCGTACATATCACATTAATCAAAATCAATGAAAGCTGGAACCTATGCAATTAGATCAATGCTATATTTATGGTTTTTCTGTCTACGTTATATGATCAAGATCTCTTACTTTTTATAATATAATGATTTGGAGTCTGCTATTAGGTGGTTTTCTTCTTGGAAGAACTCTTTCTGTTTTAACTACTATGACGTTGGGTACATCCATGGCTGCACGTCAAGGTGCGGTGGCTGTGGCTGCACACCAAATATGTATGCAAGTATGGTTAGCAGTGTCTCTTCTAACTGATGCCCTTAGTGCTTCAAGTCAGGTACGTACTTCTTCTTTTTCCGTTTTAGCTCATTCTCTTTATAAGAAATCCTAATACTAAGAACATCTATTTAACTATCATGGGTTGGCCTTGTGGTCAAGGGCCATGTAAATAACAAAGGACATATCATGGTGACAGCGATTAAGGATTTAATATCCTACGAGTTACCTTGGCAACCAAATGTAGTAGGATTAGTCAGTCCTGTGAAAATAGTCGAGGTGTGTGCAATCTAGCACAGACACTCACGGATATAAAAAAAGTACATTTATTTGTCTCGTCCTTCATTATTTATACCCTTATCATATTTTATTAGAAAATCCATTGTATTGTTAAGAGCATGCAAAACTAAGCAAGCATTCTTTTGAGCTGAGAATGAAATGCAAGGTTAAAACCTTCTGAAATTCTATCTTAAGTACAAAGCTACAGTACAAAATTGGTTACTGAAGTAATGAAGTTCCAATTTATTTATGGTTTCGTCCTATCTCCTAATCGTGATGTTAGACCTTGAGGTTTCTAACGATGATGTCTTTATTTGTTTTCTCTCTGATCTTCGAATTATCTATCTTGGTAGGCTATGATTGCTAGCTCCGTATCGAAAGGTGATTACAAGACTGCAAAGGAAGTGACAAGCCTATCCTTGAAGGTAGAATTTTTATGTGCAGATTTGAATTTCTACACTTTCCTGTCTTCACTCTTAATTAGTACGATGAGAAGTTTTTGAGCTATATATAACCCGTGAAATATACATCGAGCTTCATATGAATTTGTCTATACCGTACAGATAGGATTGCTCGCAGGTACCATATTATTTGCAATTCTTGGGCTATCCTTCGGTTCGCTTGCTACCTTGTTCACCAAGGATTCGGATGTTTTAGGAATTGTTAGAACTGGAGTCTTGGTAAGCTAAGTGAAATTATTATTAATTTCTCAAGTGTTTCTGTGATAAATTGTGAACCCTCCTACTTTTTGGTTTCATGAAACTTCTACAGTTTGTTAGTGCCACTCAACCTTTGAATTCTCTGGCATTTGTCTTTGATGGTCTGCATTATGGTGTCTCAGACTTCTCATATGCTGCGTACTCAATGGTAAGCAGTTTCTTTAATTGAAATCATGACTGAAAATTCATTCTCTAGCAGATATGATCTTGATTGATATTGTTAATGAACTGTAGATGGTGGTCGGGGCTATCTCTTCTTCCGTTTTGGTGTATGCTTCTTCTGTTTTGGGTCTTCGTGGGTTGTGGTTGGGCTTGTCCCTCTTTATGGGCCTACGTGCTGCTGCTGGTTTTTTCAGGTAGAGTCTCACACTTTTTGCTTTCATTCTCTCAACTGAATGATTTTTAGAGCGACATAGCCCGTAAAGGGCTCGGGCGAAACGTGTTATAATATTATGAATGAGATAATGTAGAATTTGCCTGAAGATTGTTAGAGAAGTGATGCCTTTTGAATGATGTTTCTTAATTTCCTTATTGAAAACTCCCTGTTTGGCATCTTCGGCACACTATTAGAAACCCATCGTAGATGGTTTAGCCACGCCTAGTGCCACGAAATGATTGAGAACTAAGACTAATTTAGCTTCATATTTAGCTGGGAAGTATGTTTCTTTGTCTGGTGGGTAGTTTTTGGATAGCTATTAGAAACCCACTGTAGATGGTTCAGCCACGCCGGGTGCCACGAAATTATTGAGAACTACGATTAATTTACCTTCATATTTAGCTCGAAAGTATGTTTCTTTGTCTGGTGGGTACTTTTCAGCTGGGAATCTGCTTCTCCAATGATTCTCTGCATAGCTTATAACTTCCATTTATTGTTGGATTATGCAGATTACTTTCCAAGAACGGTCCATGGTGGTTCCTGCACAGTGATCTCCAGAATACCAAGGTTCAAACATCCCCATAGCTCTCTTCTTACAATTTCAGAGTTCTTAATGTTCATCTGTTTAGACTCTTTTCTAATTCTATAGCCTTATAAGTTGTAGTTCCCACAATTTTTTCCATCAATAAAATGAGTCCTTTCATTAAGAACAGATTGAAATCGGAACTTGATTACAACTTTTCATCTCCAATATATTCCTGGTAGGAAGAGATTTAGAGGTTAAACTTGTAATTTAACCAAATTCAACTCCATTCATGTTGTTAAACGATGATCCAGTGCCAAACCCACTTACGCTATGATACACCCACGAGTTAGCCATCGAGTTAGTAATTGTGATGTCCCACATTGGTTGGGGAGGAGAACAAACTACCATTTATAAGGGTGTGGAAACCTTCCCCTAGCAATAGAGCATTTTAAAGCCTTGAGGGGAAGCCCAAAGAGGACAATATCTGCTAGCGGTAGATCTGGGTCGTTACAAATGGTATCAGAGCCAAACACCGGATGATGTGCCAGCCTTCTCGCTGTTCCTTGAAGGGGGGTGGAGGGGGGTGGATTGTGATGTCCCACATTGGTCGAGAGGAGAACAAACCATCATTTATAAGAGTGTGGAAACCTTCTCTTAGCAGATGCATTTTAAAGCCTTGAGGGAAAGCCCAAAGAGGATAATATCTGCTAGCGATGGATCTGGGTCGTTACAGTAATATAGATAGAGAGTAACGTGTGAGTGTCATTCTTATAGGGTGGTTTAGAAATCGTACAATCTTATTGTAATACTCGTAGCATGTTAAGTATGATAAATGGTTACAAAGTTGGATAGTTGCTCAATCGAACTGTTTCTCAAATGGATCTTTGACCGACTTAACATTTTCATCCATTAGTTAGCTTGTGGAACCGTTTCTTGGAGGACGGTCTCGGGTGACACCATCGATCTCAAGTGTCGACCTCAACTTCGGTTATACAACACTATTGATTAAAAAGTATTCCATAGTTGTCAGTAAAATGAAAACGACCGTCCGTTTTTCCATTAAAGGGAACAAAGTCATGGAGGAGACTAGGAATTGCCAACATTTTCAGTGAAGGTCAGCAAATTTTGTAGTTCTACTGTTTCATTGAACTTGCTGCCACATAGCCCGTCCCTCCAGAACCCTATAAAAATCAAGGGGGGCTTTGTGGCACCAAGCAACTCCTTTCACCATTGCATGGTTTCTCTGAGCTCATTCAAACATCCCATTCCATTTCCCTCTCCATTCAACCACCGATCAATCCTTCGTAGAGTTTCCATTAATCGACATCATCAATGGCTGCTTCTTGTCATTTCACCGAGCTCACAGTTCCTCGAATAGCCCTAAATCGCAGAAGAATGTTGGATTGTTCCTTAGCTCTAGGCCCGAGACATGCTGTCGATTTCGGTTCCCGATTTCGTCGTACGATTTCGGAAAAACCTAACGGAACCGGGAAGTTGTCTGCCGGAGTTCACAAGGATCTTATTGGCCCTCTATTCGCCGGCCGCCGGAATGCCATTAGTAATCAGTTCAGCGACAGTCTCTACGAAGAAGAAGAAGAAGATAGTTCCCGCGAGAGGAACAGCGCCACCGCGTAAGAATTTAAATTCTTAATTTTTAATTTAAATATTTTTTAAATTTCTTTTAATTTTTTTTATCCAGGTTTACATCAACATTTATAACTTTAAACAATAAAAAAATATCTTTGAACTTCCGAAAATACCCTTTTCTTTTTCTTCTTTTTCTTTTTCTTTTTTTGGTATAACTTTAAGGCTAAACTATGATTAAATCAAAAGACTATTTTACCCGAAAACGGTAAGCAATTTATTTTGACCATGGATTTGATATTTTTATATTATTTTTAAAAATACTTTTAAATTTTAAAAAATTAACAAATACTACTTATTTAAAAATAGCATTCCTTAACATCAGCGCAAACACAGAAACTAATCTATTTACATCTTATAAATTTAAAAAAATTCATGATTATTTTTTAAATGTGATACTAACAATTTCATTCCCATGTTAACGATAAAGGTATTTTTTGTTTTTGATGTTCTTAAGAAGTTTTAAAAAGTGTTTTTGAAGTTTTCAAAAAAAAAAAAGAAAAGAAAAGGGTATTTTCGGAAGTTCAAAGATATTTTTTAATTTTTTAACCATTTTGAAAGTTAAACATATATTTTTGAAAGTTTTTTTTGTCCCACAGTGTATTATTAAAACTTTTAAAATGTTAAAAATATTTTAGTAGAAGTATTTTTATTAATTTAATAAAAATATTTAAATAAATATGGAACAAGAATTAAAAAAAAAAAAAAAAAAAAAAAAAAAAAAAAAAA
>NW_019268564.1:1391264-1445179 GCF_002738365.1 Cucurbita moschata
AAAAAAAAAAAAAAAAAAAAAAAAAAAAAAAAAAGGGGTCAAAATGGGGACCGTTCTTGCATGCAATTAAGTGTATTGAGACACTTTGGTTGTGATGAACATTTTGTATCATTTGTGGAACATTTATGACTCACTCATAACACTTCTTGGAAGTGTCTCAATCCATGCAACTTATGGGAGTTATCTCCAAATTTGAACCCTCTTCACTTTGACCTTGACCTTTTCTTTTTCAAATTCTCCAAATCATCACTAATCATTACGATTGGTTACTTATCGTTATAATTAGTGTTGCAATTAAATCTTTAACCTTTTCTTTAACTTTTTTCTAAAAATCTATTAGCGATAGGTTTGATCTTTCTAAATAATGTGTGTGAATTTGCCCATGTGACACTCAATTAAACGACAGCAAATAGAGAAAGGGTTGATTGCAACACTTCAACAAAATATAAATGATTGATAGATCATATCGCAGCATGAAATTAAAAAAAAAAATATAGAAAATCAATTATTTTCAATTATAATGCCTAATTTGTGATGTTTGCAATGCAGGGTTTGGGGAAAAAATGGAAATAATGATGAACAATCTGGGGATGATGTTAAATATGAACTTGTAGTTTTGTGTCTACCTGCAATGGCTGGACAAGCTATGCTCTTGGCTGGACAGCTTTTGGAGACTGCTTCTGTTGGAAAATTAGGCATGCCTTCTTCTTTCCCCCTTTCCTCTACTTTTTTTTTTTTTCATTTACCTCGATGATTGTTCGGTGAAGGGTTGATAGAGTTGAACTACCGACCGCTAAGATGGTAATATGATGTCTTATCCACTAAACAGAAGTCTTCATGTATGTGTACTTGATTGATATGTTAAGATGTTGGCTATGTGACCATTAGTTTACATGATAAATTGATAAGTTGGACATACGCTCTATCTATCTTTTGGCCCTTCGCCTGTCTGCTTGGCTGGCAAACTACCTTAATACATTCCTAGTTTCGATTCGTTATGCTAAACACCTCTCGTCTTCAATGGAGTTTACTTTTGAAAGTATGCCAATATGATCTTAACGAGGTGTGGGGCTAACATGTTGGGCTTCCTTATTTGGGTCTTCCTAAGAGGGGAGTATGTAAGCTATAGAATCTCAAATTAAATTCTTCTAATGGAAATCCAACGATGCAAACAGCTTGTTGTCATCAAGTGCCACTTTTCATATGCTAGATGAAGGCTTAGAATAGAATCGTTGTAGCTCTTACGTTGTTCCTATGCAACATGAAGTATATTAATGTTCGATAAACTATCATTTTCAACACGAAAAAGTTGAGTTGATTTAAGATAATCGTTGTTCACATATGCCCGTTTTTTGAACATTTGTGCAGGTGCCTTGGAGTTGGCTTCAGCTGGTGTTTCCATAAACATATTTAACTACTTATCAAAGCTTTTTAATGTCCCTCTACTAAGTGTAGCTACTTCCTTTGTTGCTGAGGACATTTCAAAGCATGGCTTCCAACATCCTTCTTTAGGTTCTCTTCCAATGCTTTTGTTTCTACTTTTTTTCTTTCATAACTTTCATACCATTCTCAAATCCACTTTTCATGGAAGCAGATTCTGTGCAGAGAAAGCACTTATCTTCAGTTTCTACAGCTCTTGTGCTGGCACTTGGAGTTGGAGTTTTTGAGGCTTTAATCCTTTACTTTGGATCTGGAATTCTTCTGAATGCCATGGGTATTCCTTGTGTAAGCATTTGTTCGGCTTCCTCTATTTTCTATCGAGAGTTTTAGGTTAGATACAAGTTGAGTTATGAACCTTTTTGTTCGTGTCAAGTAGATTCATGGACTCCTAAAAGTACTGAACTAGTCCTGTGTTAGTAAGTCCTCGAGCCTCTAAGCTTGATTCGTGAATTTTAAAAGTGTCGGATAGAAGACAAATCCACTAAACACAAAGTTGAAGGCTCGAGAACTTACCTAACTCATTTGACACGAACTTAAAAGTTTACTGACTAATTTATCTTGTCTTAACAGGGGTCATCTTTGCGCATTCAAGCCCAAAAATTTCTCACACTTAGAGCCCTTGGTGCTCCTGCTGTTGCTCTTTATTTGACTCTTCAAGGAGTTTTTAGAGGGTTTAAGGATACCAAAACTCTTGTTCTATGTCTAGGCATGCATCTATCTATCACACTTAGACTTATACTAATGCCAAAGTTTGTGTTTTAGTAATTCCTTTTTTGTGGTTACTTCCCGGTTTAGTCTTGAAGCTCTTATGTTCGTATCCAATAAGTCCTCGAATGGTAACAAATATCCAGTAGAGTTTAAATAGGACTTGAAAATGCTTTATAAAGTTTAGTATTAAACTCGTAATTTAACCTCATTTTTTTAGATTCTTATTCGTTTTCGGGCATGAATTTGTATTAATTGGCAGGAATTGGCAACTTTTTGGCTGTCTGTCTTTTTCCACTATTGATTTACTATTTTCAATTGGGCGCAACTGGAGCAGCAATTTCCATTGTAGTGTCTCAGTACGTTAACTTTCCAACTGATCTTCTTATGTGTTCTCTTATGGCCTCCAAATTCTAATGAGTTGTGTTCATGTTTCAGATATGTTATTGCTTTTCTAATGATATGGTTTTTAAACAAAAGGGTTGTACTGCTATCGCCAAAGTTTGGTGCACTGCAATTTGGTGAATATATGAAATCTGGTAATTTCAGAACTGTTTTCTTCTTCTACTTCATACTTTGGAGAAAGTTTGATATGAACAAAAATATGTTGTTGGGAGTGATCTCTCCATTGAGCTTTTCTTACCATGCATTGACCAAAATTGGACTTCGTTTCTTTGCAAAGAATAGACACAAGGAGACGCTCAAAGAGCTCTCCTCCACCTGCCTTTTCGAGAGAAGGGGAGGTTTTCATGGAAAATGGGAATGTGAGATCCTACATCGGTTGGAGAGGAGAACAAAAGGTGTGAAAACCTCTCACTAATAGATGCGTTTTAAAACCGTGAGACTGACGATGGTACGTAACGGGACAAAGTGGACAGTATCTACTAGCGGTGGGCTCGGGGTGTTACGAATGGTATCAGAGTTAGACATTGGGTAGTGTGCCAGCAAGGACGTTGGCCCCCCAAGAAGGGTGGATTGTGAGATCCTACATTGGTTGAAGAGGAGAACGAAAAATTTCTTATAAGGGTGTAAAAACCTCTCCCTAGTGGAAGTGTTTTAAAATCTTGAGAGGAAGCATGGAAGGGAAAAGCCCAAAGAGGACAATATTTGCTAGTAGTGGGCTTGGACTATTACAAATGGTATCAGAGCCATGCACCGAAAGGTGTGCCAATAAGGATGCTGGGTCCCAAGGGGGGGTGGATTGTGAGATCTCACATCGGTTGAAGAGGAGAACGAAAAATTCCTTATAAGGGTGTGGAAACCTCTTCCTAACAGACACATTTTAAAACCGTAAGACTAACGACGATATGTAATGGACCAAAGCAAACAATATTTGCTAGCAATGGGCTTGGACTGTTACACAAATGGGGGCATATGTGCAATCTTCTAGGGTTTATAGGAGGGAAATAATAGGAACCGGGCTCGAGTGATTTTTGACTTTCGTAGAGTCTTAAATTTATTTAAGAAGAGCTCCTCTTCTTTAGCTTGACTTCCTTTTTCTAAACTTGTCTTATATTCTTTCATCTAAATCATAATATTTAAAAAGTGAACTTAATGTTATCTTACCACAGAAGAAGAAAAAATGATGTCAAACACAATTGCTATCAACATTTTAGAGAAATTTGTTTTGGAACAAATCTATAAACCAATAGACTCAATAGCCATTGATTTCCATAGTTTGATTAGATGTGTACCTGCCATTAGGTAGTTTTCTCTTTGGAAGGACTCTTTCCATTCTAACAACCATGACGGTAGCGATGTCAATGGTCACTCGTCAAGGTGCAGTACCTATGGCTGCACATCAAATATGTATGCAAGTATGGTTAGCAGTAACGACTCTTACTGAAGCTCTTGCTACTTCTAGTCAGGTAAACATTTTTTTGAAATAATGAAGTCCGAAATTGAGGATGTTCTCACCATGGCTTTATCTGTTTTTCTCCTTGACATTGAAATTGCGTACACTGATAGGTTATAGTTGCGAGTGCTGCATCAAAAAGAGATTATAAGACTGCAAAGAAAGTTACAAGCTTAGCCATAAAGGTACAATTTCATTTTATTTGTGTATTTGTGTCACTACATTCCCACTGGAAGTCTTTTGAAACTTGACGTTTCAACAAATGAACAAGTTTTATATGGATTTGGTTCAGGTAGGCTTGCTCGCAGGTATCATATTATGTGCAGTCCTTGGAGCATCTTTTCATTCTTTGGCCCCTTTGTTCACCAAGGATCCTCAAGTGTTGGAAATTCTTAGAAAGGGAGTGCTGGTAAGTTATGCAGTTTCGTTTTGAACAGAACTCGTCCTTACTAGGTTGAACCTTTTCATATATGTGGCTCACAGAATGCTTCCATTGAATCTTGTACAGTTTGTAAGTGGCGCTCAACCTTTGATTCCTCTAGCAACTCTCTTTGATGGTTTGCATTATGGTGTTTCGGACTTCCCGTATGCAGCTTGGTCAACGGTAAACATTTTCCTTCATAGTAAAGATCACTAAAATGAAGTATCCTTTTCTCCAAAGTGAAGACAAACTTGTTGGTTATATTAGGTGGTGGTTGGAACAGTCTCTTCATGCGTTATGCTTTATGCTCCTTCCAGTTTTGGTCTATATAGGACATGGCTAGGCTTGACACTCTTTCTGGGCTTGCGTACTGTAGCTGGTTTTGCCAGGTACAATCTCGCTCTTGAACTCAAGGACACAACTGTATAGCCTATAGAAATAGATCCTGTACTTGTTTTCATTCTTGAAGGACCTGACAACCAAAAGTTCATCACATAGAATGAGCAAATCTTATGATGATAGGTCATCAATATGCAAGATTGAAGTTCGAAATGTGACGCTACCAATAGTTTTTAGCTCATAACTAAGTAGTTAGATGGGAAAATTATGCAGTAGTGCTTGCATTCTAATTCTATCCTTGGATGCATTTTATCGTGATACTGAAACGGATAGTCAATGTTAAGCTCTGGAATTCAGATAGATGATAGACCATTGATCCCTAATTTTCATGTGATTCTTCTCTACAAACATTTATAACTTCCATGCGGTTGTTTTGTTATGCAGATTGCTTTCAAAAAATGGTCCATGGTGGTTCCTGCACAGTAATTTCCAAGTTGGAACATACTAAGAGTTGTAGTTTATGGTATCAAATTTCTCATGCTCTCATTTGGTTTTTGTCCTCAAATGGGTCGCTTCCATCATTGCTAGGGAGTCAAGAGTACTATTTGTGTATGATCAAGAATGCTAGTAGCAAATAAGATGGTATGGGATTTAATAAGCCATGTATATAAATATAATGTACTTTCTGTTCTTTACTTGTCCTAAACAAAATAACGCGTAAAGCATAAATGTTAATGAAAATGGAACTACTAAGCAAGGAAGGCTTCATATATGTGTGTAATACGTAACAAAATGTCGAGTTGACGTACTCAGTAAGTTCATTCCTTCAAGCTGCAGACCGCAAAATTGGTTTTGTTAGACGGTTCTTGCTCATCGAACCTCTACTTTTGCTTCGAATCGACTGAACCTACCCTATCTAATAACAGAAAGAAGAATTTCCAAGAAGCTCAGAGGTGACCAACTTGGGATCACGCAGGCTGCTCGAGGGTCAAGTATAGATCAATAGTAACCGTAGCGTTCTATACGACTGACAGATTAGAACTCCACCAATGATATTTCATTCAATCAAAAACTAACTCCAAACTACTGATTTAGAATTCTACACTAAGGGTATGAACTAATTACTTGAGGATACAGAAGCACTACCCAACCCCATCTTCTGCCCCAACAGCATAAGCTGCTCTACAAACTCCTCTCCAGTTAGAATTTCTGTTGTACCATACACAACATGTTTGGGAGGCTGCTGACGCAGGGAAAGTTCCTGCAGACTTGCATACTCTATGTAATTACCCCCGCCAATCATAAATACAATCGCTTCCTTGAAAGGTCCTTTTAAATGGCTGCTGCTTGTTCCAGCACTTGACCTTTGAGCACGAGGATCGAGAACGAGATACGAGTCAATTTCAGGATTTGGTTTTCCCTCCATCAAAGCCTCCACAGTCCTTGTTAATGCAAGTTGCCTATCACTAGATAATAGATTTTTTACACCAGCAGTCACAGCACTAATTGATTGTCCGTATAGCTTTTCAGCCCAATTGACAATGTTTCCCTTGCCAGTGGAATTTGCAGATGCAAATGAGACGTTCAATGATTTCATCTTCTTTACATATTGAAATGCACTAGTGTTAATTTCCAACTCCTTTAGGACCTCTTCCATGGCTTCAACTTCCGATTGATTAATGTTTTCAGAAGAGATTAGATACATGATAGCAAACCGAAGCTTGTCCATCTTCGTGCCTTTACCTCTAAGCAAGTCCAAAAGCTCATTCCGATCAATGCCGCCTCTTGACATTATCTCGTTCACCTTCTTCGCGTATGAATCAAGGGATCTTTCCTTAATCTCACCAAGCAAAACAGTAGCAATATTTGTGTGCTTGTCGATGATTTGCTTCCGCTCGGTCAACTCAGGCAATGAGTTAACTGCCTTCATCAAATGCTTAGTGTTACCTATCATATCTGCTCCATCAAACTCAGCCTCAGCAGCTCCACCAGTCTTCCTATTGACCTCATCAACATCCCTCTTGTATTTGTTCAGCTGTGTCTCAATCTCGACTGCAACTTCTGGGAATTCCAAGAATCCATTAGCCGACCAAAATGGATCCGAACTATTCAACTCATAATTCATTCCACCCTTTTCACTCTTAACACTCAACCCATTCAATTTCAGCCCAAGAATGTCGTGCACCAAAGGTTGGTATCTAAAATCATGTTGAATTCCAACAGACAACTCAAAATTACGATCAAATAAACACAGAATCGGGCGCTGAAAGGAGCTCATAAACCCCCCACCTTCAGAGAACAAGTTGTTCTTCGATAACAAGTGATCCCTTAACCTTTGATCCAACGCCATGGCAACCATCTCAGCAGGCCCCCCTCGTGGGCACCTAATGATCGGCACTACAGCAAGCGTAGCCAAAACACAGAACAACCCACCAACAATCTTCTCCACAATCTCTTCAATCTCACGATCCCCTGCCGAGGGATCATTCAATTGCACATAACTAGACCTCTGACCTAACGAAAACAAATTATCTTCAAGAGTAACAAATTCCAAATACTGATCATGCACCTTCGCAATTCGCTGAATCGAATCCGATTTCAACGTTTCAGACGCGAGATCCTCAAGCAGCGGCCGGGGGACAGAGGATGAGAAGTTGAGAAAGAAGCTATCATACAAAGAACGCGAAGCATCAGCAACGATCCGATCGATATTATGCTTAGTTGCTTGAACAAAGTAAACAGCAGGGACATCGTGTACAGGCTTACGGTCCTTGTCAATAAGGAAGTAAAGAGTAACGCCATGTTTGCGTAGGTCCTTGACATGAATCAAAGGAGAAAGAATGTTTTGACAGAACCTGTCGTAGATCAGGATCTTGTAAACCTCATCGTTGGCCGTACCCGTAGCGGTAACAGGCTGGTTCAGATTCAACATACGAATGATGCTTTCTGCCATCAATTAAAGACAGAATTAGTTCAAAGAAGATCGGAGAAATGGAATCCGGCGTAATCGAGTACTTAATATGTATGGTTGATTGGCGGGAACTGAGACTTAAGGAAGAAGAAAAGGACTTACCAGTCTGCTTTTGGCGGAGATTGAGAGCCATAGCTGAGGAATCCGATCGAGCTGCGAAGAGAAATGAAGAGTTAAAGATATTGAGGCGGCCGGAGATGGGATTGCGAGGGAGAAGGCGACGGTGGGTTCCTCTGCGTGGTTTCTCTAACGAAGACGAGAAGTAAGGAGGCGACGAAATGGTGGATGACGATTCCACCTTCTTCGATATGATGCCGTTTCATACAACGACTTCTCTATTTTATTTTGTCTTTTAAAATTTGGTAATAATCTAGTTTTAAAAAAATTTATATCTTATTAAAAAAGTAATTAAATGATTATCTAATCATAATTTTTTATAATTAAATCAATAAATACCACTTTTATTGATTTGGTCGACTTCCTAATTTCAAGTTAGTAAAGGAAAAATATAAGAAAATTACTCATAAGGTTAGTGGGTGATCCCGTATCTACGTATAATATCGACTTTTCCTATTTATAATCAAACAGTATAAAATCACAATATCGACGTTTTCTGTTTATAATCAAACGGTAAAAGATCACAATATCGACATTTCTTGTTTATAATCAAACGGTATAAGATCATAATATCCACTTTTCCAGTTTACAATCAAATAGTATAAGATCACTCACACTATTGACTTTTCCTGTTTATAATCAAACAGTAAAAGATTACACTATTGACTTTTCCTGTTTATAATCAAACAGTATAAGATCACACTATTGACTTTTCCTGTTTATAATCAAACAGTATAAGATCACACTATTGACTTTTCCTGTTTATAATCAAACAGTATAAGATCACACTATTGACTTTTCCTGTTTATAATCAAATAGTATACGATCACACTATTGACTTTTCCTGTTTATAATCAAACAGTATAAGATCACACTGTTGACTTTTCCTATTTATAATCAAACAGTATAAGATCACACTATCAACATTTCTTGTTTATAATCAAATAGTATAAGATCACAATATCAACTTTGCATGTTTATAATCAAACAGTATAAGATCACACTATTGACTTTTCCTGTTTATAATCAAACAGTATACGATCACACTATTGACTTTTCCTGTTTATAATCAAACAGTATAAGATCACACTGTTGACTTTTCCTATTTATAATCAAACAGTATAAGATCACACTGTTGACTTTTCCTATTTATAATCAAACAGTATAAGATCACACTATCAACATTTCTTGTTTATAATCAAATAGTATAAGATCACAATATCAACTTTGCATGTTTATAATCAAACAGTATAAGATCACACTATTGACTTTTCCTGTTTATAATCAAACAGTATAAGATCACACTGTTGACTTTTCCTATTTATAATCAAACAGTATAAGATCACACTATCAACATTTCTTGTTTATAATCAAATAGTATAAGATCACAATATCAACTTTGCATGTTTATAATCAAACAGTATAAGATCACATAATCGACTTTTCCTATTTATAATCAAACAGTGTAGGATCACAATATCGACTTTTCCTGTTTAAAATCAAAAGGTATAAGATCAAATGAGTCTCTTCCAAAAAGCATATTCAGACCAAGTTCTTCGTTTCTACGTAACGACTCCGATCGGTACGTGTGCAGAAAGTCGAATCTATAGTAGCATGAAGCCTCTCCGATTCCAGAAATACTAAGTTTAAAGATCGTTAAACACATCAATCGATAAGATTTTAACAAATCTCTCTACTAATATCTGTCCACCCCACAAATAAATTATGCAAAACATACCAATTCTGTCACTCATAGGCAGCTATTTACAAGAACAGTAAGCAAGCCCATAGTTTGTAATCATGATAATACACTAAAAGCTATAGATTCATTTATCCTCTTTGCACCAAGAAATTACCTTGGCATTTGGTGAATCTCCTCCCCATCATTGCCATGCCATAACTACATTTGGAGATGGCTCACACAAAGCAGAAATTCAGGCATTTGAAACTTCAATACACATCTCTTGATATGTGAACCACAACCAGCCTCTTTTTTTCTTGCTTTGTTATAAGGGCAGTAAGAATCTATTACCTTCTACTACTCTTTGGTGATCCACCGGCGGCCCCCGACTTGGTACTTTCCATAACCAAAATCGCTGCTGCTTTCTCCGCCGCTTTCTGCACTTAAATAACCCGACTTTCGACGGTTCTTCTTTTCCCTTACGACCCCGCTATCGCTGAAGCTCCCATTCAGAAGGGGGTCGTCTATTCCTCGAATAACTTTTCGTGTGGGCGATGTGATACAACTATCATCCTTGGTTCTTCTTTTATCCTTGTCTCGTTTCTTAATGTTTTGGGAGAGCTTCTGTAGTTTTTCATTGAACTTTGTTATTCCTTTTTCCACAGGTTCGACTGCTTGGTTTACTGTGAATCTCAGGTCGTTCACAATCTGTAAGCATGTTCAAATGGTAATTTCAGCAAGTACAGATTGCTCGAGTTAGTAAAGAAATATAAATACGTCAAAGACCCGAAATCTTTATTTTCTAACGTAAACCTACAAGACTTTTCGTGTAAGAGCTCTCTATTGTCTTCCACAGGCTCTTCGGCCCACTGAAAGTAGTTAGGATGATTAGTTGAAAAAGAGAGTATAAATTCCGTAGTTCTTAGTTTGCTTACTTTAAGATAGTTTCCCATGTTTATCTACTTTTCCATGACAATATATAGGTATGTATGAACATATGTAACCTTAGGAAGCAAAAATCCCCACAGACATTAATCCCAATCAATTAGAGAAATCAAGGATCTAATATGTAGAATGAAGGGAGAAAACTCACATAACCACCACCACCGACAAAGACATCTCGGACGCTCTCTTTGATCGTCATTCCCATCCTGGTATCTTGGTTTTCTACGTCGGGCTGGGGTAGGCGTAACTTGGTAGGACGCTCGCTATCCCTGATCTCATCTGGATCTAAAGGACAGTCGGCAGATGCATAGTCGCCAAGAACAGAAACACTTCCAGTATAACGGTCTCCCATAAGTTCGTATGGTTTTGCTGGAAATACATATAAGTGAATCACAGAAGCAATGGCCATCTGTGCTGGATGAATTATAGATGTGTTAGAATTCAATCTTGTGAATATGAGCATCAACAATCAGATGACACAAGGAGAATACATCTGTTTATTTCTTACTACTAAGAACCAGTCTTCACTACAATTAACCACTCCAAGCTGCTTTCTTAAATGAACAGAGAACAAGAAGTTGAAGAAACAAAACAATGCTCCATGGGAAAAGAAATGGTTGTTTTTATTATTCAGTGAAATTTTGATACAAATTGTTGCTTTTGGGAAAGATACTCCATGTATTTTTTTTACATTATAGTCACATATTCTAACGGCCCAAACCCACCTCTAGCAGATATTGTCCTCTTTGGGATTTTCCTTTCGAGCTTTCCTTCAAGGTTTTTAAAACGTGTCTGCTAGGGGGAGGTTTCCACTTCCTTATAGAGAATGTTTCGTTCTCCTCCCCAATCGATGTGGGATCTCACACATATCCATGTATAGATATACAATAAAGGACGTCTACACATAATAACATATATATTATAAAAGCTTTATCCACCTAAGAGGGTAAAACAGAATGGAAAGAAGGCAACCAAATCAAAGGGAAAAATGGCTTTTGAGAAAGAGGTAATATTATTCGTCAAGCCTGACGAGAGTTGATCAAAGGTGCCGTGATTAGATCCGAAACAGCGGGGAAAAAAAGGACTCAGGTGGAAGAAATGGCTACCTCTATACAAATGATGAAATCTTGTACACTTGACTTAAACTGTAACCCTTGGGCTACAGGACTCCTGAACAAATCAAGGGCAGATAGGAGAGCAATTCCAACACCTTGCCACCAAGTCAAAAACACTATAGATTTAAACATCAAAAACTTGGCCAGTGGTTTTATATGTACCAATTCCTCCTTTGTAACTGCATAGAACTGAATCAGACAGTACAACGCCCATGATTGACTGAAATTTAAGACCACTGCCATATAGGGATACCTACAAAATAAATGCTAAAACCATCAACCAAAAAGTTTGGCTGTAGAATCTCCAATACTTGTCAACCATTTTCGAAAGGTTACAAAAATTTACTTCAGCACTACGCACCTAAAAGTAATCCATAAGATAAAATAACGAGCCAATGAGGAAAACAAATTCCGAAATTCAGACTACCACATGCGACTTTATCGGTGAATTGAGACTTAATCAGCTAATTAAAAGACATAACCCATCTAGAAACAAGTATAAGAAAACTAATAGAAATAAAATAGACCCTCGACATGACCAAGGATCATAAAGAAACATATGCCCACGTGCTAGATCTATCGCAATATAGTCCACAGATGCACACATACAATTGACAGATAGATCAAGTCAAGGGGTTGAACAAACAAGAACATACACATTAGTGAATCAAAGTTAACAGTGACAAGATACATAAACTAAGTATCCAAATACCATGTCCAAAAGAAAAAAATGAAAACCCCATCACATGAATAGATAAAACAAATTCAAAAGTTAAAACACAAAGTTAGTCGAATGTGAAGGAGAGTAAGCAACAACAGAGATACTTGAAATTTTGGTTTACCCGCATTTGTAGTTAAAATCTCCTTCACAGTAAACGCCAAAGTTCTCAAGAACTACAGCCAAAATAGACGTTAGGGACTTTATCAACATCTGCCATGGAGAAAATCCATTAGTCTTCTTTAATCGTATTAAAAGGCATTGGATAACAGAGCATCAATGGTCAATGGCAAGCGTACATATTGGACGATTCCAATCTTGATAACACGGTAAACCCATCCACCAATTTTCCAAGGCTTTAAGAAAAGGTTCATGGGGAAAACATGCTTGATGGTTCCCTTCTCTAGGCTATGTTCTAATAATGGTGTCTTCGTATTTAAACGTCCTTCTCTATCCAAAAATTCAATGGTCCTTTCTTCCCCACCTAGTAAAAATAAAAATATATATATATAATAAAGGGGTCAGTAGATGATTTGATCCATGAGAAAACTGCAAGAAAAATTTGAAACTTTGAAGATGAAGAGAAAAAATGAATAAGTTCGGACTCCTGCAAATTTAGAACCATAGCTTCTGTCATAATCCTACAATACTATCAGAAATACTTTCCAAAGAACGTACCCAAGCAAGCAACCAGGTAACGTCCAAAGCAGTACATAGCAAAGGATTCGTAGCAATCTCGCAGTATCTCAAGATGAACACTTATTGATGGGTACACCAATGATACAAACTGTTCACAATAAGCCAAGTAAGATAAACAGAGATGGTGTGAATTTGCACACAAGATATATATTGTCAATCCTCTTAATAAAACTTCTGATAAATAAAATCAAATCGATTGTCAATCCTTAAAAACAAATCAAATACCAGCAGCAAATATCAAGTTGATTACAATTTATAATTCTAAGATCCAATAAGAACCTTGAAGATACAAGGTCCCACAGTTATAGACTGCATATATGGAATACATCCTTAAAAATGTAAACATTCAACTGCTCAAGCAAATATTCTCTTTAGATGTGAACTCTATTTTGAAATAAGGTTACGTAGGTCCAAACCCACCGCTAACAAATATTGTCCTCTTTGGACTTTCCCTTTCGGGCTTCTCCCTCAAGGTTTTTAAAACGCATCTGCTAGGGAGAGGTTTCTACACCCTTAGAAAGAATGTTTCGTTCTCCTCTCCAACCGACGTGGGATCTCACAAATAATCAGTTTAGTTGGACATAGTAACCTCTTGCTATTTCAACCATAAAGCTTTGATTAAGGGAGGTTTCAGATTACTTGCACCCAATAAGGTGATAGAAAATAAATAAGAAATGTATCTACAAATATTTGTCAAGTCGTAACATGAAGCATTCGGTTAAGAACTTACAGATTCTACACCATAAGTTGGCACCATTAGGATAACACCAATCAAAAACTTTTGCTCCTGAAAGATGGCAACCAGGAATAATTATATTCCTCGAAAGAAAATGGGAAAAATTAAAATACAAGAAAAGCATTTTCATTGAATAAGAGAACCTCCGGATTCTTATATGCAGAAAGGTGCGCAAACAACAGATAAAGTGATAGAACAAGCGACAAAAAAACAAATGCAGCAGCAGCTAATGTTGCCCATGTTGGAGGTGTGTAGGTCATTGATATGTTGAAATAAGTCAATATCTTCACTCAACAGCTTCACCTCTAATCTCTATTACCTGAATTCCACATAAAAAAAGCATAAAAATATTACAGTTCACCAACAAACATTTTCAATTGAAAGGAAGGAGGAAAACATATCAACCTTTTGAAACCAACCAACAATGTTATTAATACGCACAACCAAACATCCTCAGTTAATCACTAGGCCTGTTTTAGATTTTGGCTCGAGTTTTCAAAACTCTTAAACATTTTATGAACTGATTTCATTGCTATATTGCAGCTCCGTAATACAAGATGACTGATAGCAAATCTTCGATGATAGATGGATGCATCAAGGGTTCATTCCAGAAAGATTAATTTAATTTCGGATAGACCTAATTTGCCTCAACTACTCCTATGAAACAGGGAAAGTTCTAGGGAATCGATTTAGTTCGCTGGGAATGACCCAGTACAAATTTGTTCCCATTTCACCTGAATAGCCAAAAAGGGTACAAATGCCACAATTAACCGCCACGACGATGGAAACCGAGTCAGCTCCGCCAAATGGATGAAAGGCAGAGGGAAAATGGAAATCAAAGTTTCTAATTCTTGTTAGATACTGATGAATTTTGGGGAAAATCCAGGAATTACGAATCAAAACTTGAACGTAATAATAAAATCATTGAAACTCTCAACGGAAATGAAGATGACACAATAGAAAATCACCTTGAAACTTGAGAAGCATGAAACAGAACAACAGAATAGTCGATAAACGACGCCCTAAAGCTTCATCCAGCTGATTGGTCAGGGAGACGTAAGAGAGGAAATGTGCAGCAGAAGCACGGGGAAGGCACGTGACTTCGGAGTCCTGTGCGTCCCGTTCACTACAACCGTGGGGGAAGAAAATTTCGGCCCAATTTCCAGCCTCCAACGGACCTCAATCGTTATCGTCCCTTCCTGTCAATTCCTATTACCATCAATCCACGAGCAAGCGATCTTCTTCACTCTCGGCCGGAATGACGCACATCATCCACCGCTGCAGCAGCGGCGGCGTCGGCGGCTCGCCGGCGTTACTTGAACCGCAGGTTGATTAGATTATACGTAGCTTTTCACAACGAAATCTTTACGACCGCCGTTAGGATCGGAACGAAGGTTCTTAGATTTATCATCTGACGATTCTAACAAGATTATGAAACAGTGTAAGAAGAGAGGTGGAGATGGAATATGTGAATTTGGCCTCGCCGGCAACCGGCGGTGCGACGACTTGCAGCAGCGGCACAAGGGAATTGCTCTCCCTCCGTGTATTCTTCAGTTTCGCACAAAAGTGAATCCTTGAGTTCAGAGAAAAGTTTGTTTGAGCTCTGTTTTTCAATTATTTTTATGTTTTCTTTTTAATTTTCAATAATCATTAGGTTTTATTTTTCTTTGTTTTAATATTCCCATTCAAATAAATCATTTTTTTTTTCAGTTCAAATAAATGAATTTTTAATTGGGAAATTAGACCTTCAAGAGGCATACATAAATTAAATAATGCAAGGTTATTTATTATTTATATATATATATATATATATATATATATATATATATATATTTTGTGATTTTCTTATTTTCAAATCATTATTTATAAAGCTTAAAATTTAAAGAACCAAATTGATAATTTTTTAAAAATATTTAAAAAATCAAAATAGACATTTAATAAGTACAAAAAAGAATAATAAATTGAACTAAAACCAAAATCACAAAAACTAAAAAATAGTATTTAAACCTTATTCTATAAATTGACGGGTAAAAGAATCATTATTAAGTGACATGGATCTCGACTAATCTCTCAAGGTAACGAGCAACTAATTCTGTCTCGACTAATCTCTCGAGGTAACGAGCAACTAATTCCGTCTCGATTAATCTCTCGAGGTAACGAGCAACTAATTCTGTCTCGACTAATCTCTCCCAATAACGAGCAACTAATTCCGTCTTGACTAATCTCTCAAGATAACGAGCAACTAATTTTGTCTCGACTAATCAACGAGCAACTAATTTCGTCTCGACTAATCAACGAGCAACTAATTTCGTCTCGACTAATCAACGAGCAACTAATTTCGTCTCGACTAATCTCTCGAGATAACGAACAACTAATTCCGTCTCCACTAATCTCTCGAGATAACGAGCAACTAATTCCGTCTCCACTAATCTCTCGAGATAACGAGCAACTAATTTCTTCTGATCCTGCCAAAAATTTAGTTGCAAAGTAACTCGTAAGATATTAAATCCCAAAGAAATAAAACCAAAAGGAGAACCCACCAAAGAAACAGAGGAACAAAAGGCAACAGAAATCAGCATGATCAAGCTCCCAAGAATTTGAACCATTTTAAATGTATTTACAAGTCTTTTTTTTTTGGGTAAGGGAGCATAGAACTTGATATTAGTAATCCATAACTTATATCAACAAGTCTATATATATATATAGATATATATATATCTATCTCATGGGGCATTTCAATTATTCAGATTCCAAAACATAACCTGTATATGTCTGTGGCATGTGCAGCTGTGTTTGGTTGGTGTCTGTAGATCTAAATTTTCACTACATATCGTCTAGCATGATAAATCTCAATTCAATTTCGAAAGAAAAATGGTAGATCGGTTCAGTTTACTGCCCGAGATTTCCCAGCAGTCGCTCGACAGCAGCATGAACGTTCCC
Organism: Cucurbita moschata; assembly: GCF_002738365.1. Taxonomy (NCBI): domain Eukaryota; kingdom Viridiplantae; phylum Streptophyta; class Magnoliopsida; order Cucurbitales; family Cucurbitaceae; genus Cucurbita; species Cucurbita moschata. Next base: position 1,407,947 of record NW_019268564.1, read on the forward strand.
GGACGTAGCGCGTAGAGCTCTGATGTTCTCTTGGGTGTCGAAAAAACCCATCTCTTGGAGCTGTGAAAGTTGAGTTGCATATAGTTCTTCTGGGGGCACTGCAAACAAGGTTCATTTGATCTTAAGTATGAGGGGGAATGGAAAACAAGATAATGTAACAAGCAGATGATCGAACCGTTCGGATTGTTCGGAGTAGCCAACCCACCGGCGCCAAGCCCACCGAACAGGCTCATCAACATCTCCAATCCAGCGGTGTTAGGAACACCTATAACTTACACGACTTAGAAACGTCGATGATGCTAAAGAAAACAAACATCAATGTAAAAGTTATCCTTCACCGTACCTGCAGCAGTGTCCGATTGAGCAGAATCTCTGTAAAAAAGCAAAGAGTAATTAAAAAAAGGACGTCGAGTGAAAATCCGTTCAGCTCTAATCATACAATTTACAAACTTGCTCAAATTCTACAAACTACTAAACTACTGAACAGTTACTAGGCCACAGAATTCGTTCTAGATGAAGTTTGATTATATAAGTACGAAAAACAGTTCTGATATATGATAATGAGACTGCGGATTCAATATAAAACGTGATCCCGACCACAGTTTCGAACAGCCTAGTGTTTGTGCTACATAATAATGTAAATTTGAGAGAGAAATCCGGACTTACTGAGATGATGGCTGTCGATTTAAGGTCGAGAAAAGTGACTGCTGAATTGATAGCATTTGCTGCAAGCAGGAAATGCAGAAATGAACCAAGAAAAGTATAAATGTATTGTAATAGAAAAAATAATAGCAATGATATCAATAAGCTACTATGAACCATCATCATCACCATACAACGAATGCCTATTAATGAAATAGTCACATGGATCGAGTGTTGAATGTCTGAGAAGTTGTACCTGTATCATCTCAGGATTAGTTAATTGGCGAATGAACTCGGGATTTTGCATCATTTCTCTTAATTGAGGATTCATATCAACCATACCCCGCGTCTGTGGGTTGAGATTGAGGATCTGTAGTTCAAATCAAAGAATATATGAATTAGGAAACTTTTCAAATGGCATTTAACTAATTTAGCAGAAATTATATCATCATATAAGCACAGCACTTGATTCATATACTGAGGATTGGAGAGCAGGCTCTGCATCATCTGTGAAATAGCCGGGTTCTGCAGAAACTGATTCAACTGAGCTACATCCGGCGTGCCACCAACAGAACGTTCCACATTTGTGCGACCAGCCCCTCCTAAACCCCCAACACCAGGCCTTGCATCACCTACTGGAGTAGGCTGTGTGGTTGTTGTCTGAGTTCCTCCTAGAAGTTAACATCGAAATATGACACCATTCAGTAAAGATGTGATGGACTTTCCATGTTAATAGCATGAAGGAAATGGGGAAGTTAGGTTCCTAACTGAATGGTATGAGATTCAAATTTACAATGGAATACGCAAAACAAGCTCCGAAGAACGAAAGGAAGACAGAGTCATGGGCTTACTTTGGGCAAAAGAAATATTATAACATAGTAGGAAAAGAATTTGAAAACAAAAAACATGATAGAAAGCAAAAAGGAAAATGTAAGTTAAGTCATTTGAATGCAAACGGGCGTTTTCTTGCAATATTATGAGCGGAATAGAACAAAATTGCAACCAAAATTGTACTTAACTAGTCTTAAATAGGTATAAGAAAGTAAGTGGCAATGGTTTAGCAGTAGCATATTATTACCCCAGGGATTAGGAAGCGGATTCGTATTCGGAGCAGCATTTTCGGTTGTTTCCGATCCTGTAGTAGAAGAATTATTAGACTCGTTCCTAGCTTGTGCACCCCCTTGGTTTGCCAGGAGAGCTGCAAATGGGTTTGAACTCGAATCATTCCCAGCATTTCCAGTCATCGTTGTTGCATTCAGAAATGGCTCCTGAACATTCTCATACATGCGTCTCAGCATGTTAAATCCCTCAGGAGAAGATTCGATGTTACTCATCGCTCTGTCAGTGTTTCTCATCATCTCTCTCATGAGTTCTGGATTCCTTGCAGCCTCTAATGTCTGCCGAAGAATACCAGGGTCATTGAGTATATGCGCAAGCTCGGGGTTCCTGTCAATAATATCCCTCATCTGAGGATTGCTCATAATTAAGCTCCGCATCATGTCAGGGTTATTCATCAAGTTCTGGATTGCAGGCATGTTCATTATTTCCCTCATCATGTTTGGATTCTGAGTCAACTGCTGTTGCACTTGTTCAAACTCGGGAAGTCCAGCTCCACCCCCACCGAGAGAATTGAAACCTAATCCAGGAAACAGAGATGCACCAAGGCCAGCATTTCCAAAAGCATCACTCCCAGTGGAACCAACACCTCTTGTAACACCGGGAGCAGTAGCAGTCTCAGAACTTCTACTATTATCATTAGAAGCAGGTGCAGACGGTGCTGACGAACCTTGGGGAAACCCACGAACCAGGTGAATAGTATGATCTGCCTGTAACCCTTCAAGAAGAAAGGTAAAAAAGATGTGAAGTAAATTTCAGGTCAATGCCAATTACAGCACAAAATGCCAGAAAGCTAATGACACAAGGTCAAAGGGTTCTTGTAATGCACACAAGGCTACAAATAACGGACTAATCAGTGTAACGTGACCTGCATTAATCAGCCTGATAACAAATAGAATATACTTACATAACTCAGCCAATATTCGCTATGAACATAAAAAACCCACCACTAGGAATAGAATGAAAAACAAAAGCTTGAATTGTATATCTGGATACAAATATATGATTGAATGTGTGGACACCTCACATTATGTAATGCATATTTGATTCTGAAAGAATAAGATAGCAGACTTAAAACATATAGACCAACTCGAGAAAGCCAAGAAAAGAGACGATCATCAGCCAAAATGAAGATTCTAACATGCCTTTACCGATTCGAAATCAATTTTGATTGTGCAAATTTATGTTTCGTAAAACATGAAAAAGTATGTTTCGTAATCTTAGTTTAAAGTATGTTAGAGCGTAGTTTTGAACGTGACAAAAGTGATTTTAACCAATTCAAAATCATTCTCAAAGAATGCTTATATGAAAATCACTCACAAACATGCCCTTAGCTCAAGTTAAACTTTGTACCCAAAAGAAAAATGAATATTCGGGGACAAATGTTACAATCACATAAACTAAGCAATTCCCTGGGAACAAATGACCTCAACAAAGACATGAAAAACAAAATTCACACTCACAAATCCTTCCAAAGTGGAAAAATCTCAATTCTAATGAACAGGAAACTTCGTACACGAAGCAGATACAGCAAAACGAGAGTTACCCACCATACCTTAGTCGAAAACTTCCAGATTAACAAAGAAAAAAGGAACATACCATAACTGACTAAGGTTTGATCGTCCTTCAAGATGCGACCCTTGTAGATCAATCGCTGTTGATCAGCTGGAATATCACAATTCTGAGCAAGAATTGATTTAAATGTCCCAACCGTGGAATCAAGACTCGTCGTCACCGAAAATTTCGAACCATTAGAGCAACGAATATTGATAGAAACACCAACTCCACCTTCTTCACCATCGCCACCGCCCTCAACCCGGTGCTCGCTGGAATCACCGTCGGCACCCATATCCCTTACACGCAGATCGATCAGCAAAATCAACCTCGAAAAAGAAAACCAACACTGACCCTATCCCAGAAGAAACATGGAAAACCCCGAACGATAACGAAAACCACAGATTAAAACGCGAGAAAAAAAAAATACTGTTAACACAAAATCAAATTGAAGTATTTACTGTACAAAATGGGAGAGAATTGAATGAATTGAGAAAGGTAGGTGGAGAATTGGAGAAGCAGTAATGAAAAAATCGCGTCAGATGAATGTGTGATTTGAGCGATTCATGAAATGAAATGAAAATTGATATTTCGTTCTTAAATCGGGCCTGGATTTGCTCCTTCTAGTCCGCCATGATAGGGTTTCCATCCTTCCGTGGGCCTTATTTTGGATTTTTCCAGATGTTCTTGGGCTGGAACAATCTGGAAGAAGAACATGACCAGGCCTCCTTTTTTTCTTATTTTTTTCCCTTTTTTTTTATATTTATTTGACTGAAAAATAAAGCACCAACCATCCCACAAAATCTAGTTGACGTATTATTTTACGTTTTTACCCTTATACCTAACTCGACAATCGACCCTTCGTCTTATGAAATTCGTAATTATCTCGCTTCATCTAACTTTCTTCGACAATCCATTACGACTTCGAGCGACGAGAATAAGTACTTTTTGTGGTGGCTTTGGAGTCAGAATTGTCATCTCGAATGTGTAATGGATCTATTCTCGGGATGGAAGTCACTAGCTGGAGATGAGAACCTACAGAGGGTGAGACATTTGAAATCGTGAGCTACAAACAACGGTTGAAATAGAGGATGGGCGTGGATTCAAATATTTTCACTGATATTGCCACGTATTTTCATGTTACGAAGTATTTGAATGGCTCGATGTTTAGCTTTTGAGTTTGGGCATTAAATTTTCTCTTGCAACTCGTTTCTCTCGTGGCAGTTACGTAAATGCTTCGTTTCTCTCTCCAAGTAACGTGGGATCTCACAATCTACACCCTTTGGAGACCTAACGTCCTGGCTGGCACACCTCAGTCTATGAATCACAAATACTTTGTTCGAGATCTTATAAAAACTAGTCATGTTGCAACATTCTATGCACGATTTAGGGACTTTGGAACGTGTGAGATAAAAAAAAAAAAAAAAAAGGAAATTATTGGTGATGAGGAATCAGTAGATGCACCCGGTTATCCCAACTATGTTGGCATAACCTTAGCATCCTCATCATCTCACTCATCCCAAAGTATTATTAATTAAACGATTTGGATTACATTCAATACCAATAGTTAGTAGATTCTCGAACTCTTTCATGACATCGAGATTCTCGTTAAAATTACACGTCTGCTTGACCGCATCGAGAGCTTCTCTTGAAGCTCGTCTTTGTTCCCTTACTGAGTATTCCTTTGGAGAAGCTTGTTTTTGTTCAATTGTAGAGAATGCCTTTCGAGCAGCTCGTTTTTGTTTAGTAGACCATACATTTGGAACGACAACATTTGGAGCAGCTCGTTTTTGTTCCGGTAATTTCTTTGGAACGGCAACCTTACGAGCAATCTTATGCTTGGACTGAAGTGCTTGTTGAGCTTTTGAAATAGTATTACTGAATTTATTCTTTAACATCTCTACTCGAGCCGTCTTTGTGGGCGATGATACTTGTGTTGTAGTCCTTAGTGGCGGAGTTTTGAATAGGGATGGTTTAGAATCCCCATTAGATTTGTTGGTTCGGACCGCGGTTGATGGTCTTAAGAAGGTTGTAACATTACTCGACATAACCATACGGTTTGAGGAATCGTCGGTATGGTATCTTCGCTTTGTCTGCATCATCCTCATCTTTTGAATAATCGCTTGAGAATGAATCTAAAAAGAACATGAGAATCATAAAAATCATCGTAACCTCACACAGTTAAGAAGTTTAAACGAAACGCATATAACTAAACTCAATGATAATTTCAATGAAATTTAAAAAATTTATCAAGATCGATTCAACCACCATCGATATGGACCCTATCGATGGGGATCGAGATGACAAGATGAGATGCGACGTTGCATTGAGAGACCTTGGCCCGAGTAGAGGCAAGGTCGAGCCAAATAACTTGGCCTAGTGTAGAGGCAAGTCGGATGTGTCGCAGACGATTGAACATGCAAGTGCAAGCGGCGTGTATGGTTGAACAAGTTTGGATTTCGCACTAGCAATGTTCGATTCGCGAAAACAAATCTTGCCTAAGGTCCGACGAAGCCACAAAGTCGAGGCGAAAAATATATATAGAACTTAATTCCCCTTAGCTAGTCGTGAGCGTGTCAAGATCACGACGCCGCACGGTAAACAATGTGTGTGTATATATATATATAAAAAACCTAACAAATCATTTCCTAATTTTATATTATTTTAATACAATTCTAATGTACGAACAATTTCACGCAATTAATTTTTTTTTTTTCTTCATAAAATATGTATATTTAAAGTTATTTCTTTTACAAAATAAATATAATACAACATCATTTTTATTAAAAACAAATGTCAATACATAGGGGAAAGTATCTCTATGCGTATGAATATACAATATGCATTATATCCCTCTAATTCCATTTTATCGTTTCTTTCGACACAACCCTCTAATCTCATCTCTATGTTACATTAAGTAACACATGCTCGTTGTGTATTTATATTAAAATCATTTTCATGCTCTTAGAGTTGTGTCCTATCTCTATCTATCGACATGATACAATATGGCACTCATCGTCGTATAACATGCTTAATATGGAAAACAACTATATATTAAGACAAACGTCATGCAATCATCATACTCATCATATCACCATAAAGTGCATATTACAACACGTATTATACGTACAAAAAAAAAATCAAAATAGTGATAGAAATATGTACGAAAAATCATGATCTATTTACGGAAAAAAAAATGATGATCTATTTACGAAAAATCATGAAAATGTAATTGAGACAATAAAATATAAAAAATCGATTCATTATAATATGTAATAGAAATATGTACGTAAATAATAGCAATCGATACCATTACAGTCAAAATTGAGATCAGACAGAATGCATTGAATAAGAAACTTAAAGATATCTGTAAGAAGTTTAGAAAACATACCAAGATCGATCTGGATACCGGTAAGAATTTTATCTGGAAATTGGAAGGTGATAGACGGTCGAGAATAGAAAATAAAATAATGGTATAATGTAATAAACTTATTTATTTATAAGGTAGAAATTTGATATTTTATTTTATTTATTTATTTATTTATTTTTAAAATGGTTGATTTTTTTTTTCTTTTGAGATATTTGGAAGGATTTTACTGTAATTTTTTTGGTTTTTGATATATTCTTTAAATATTATTTAAATAAATCAATATATAATTAATATCTTATATAATATTTTAATTAAATAACAAATACGCTAAACAAACTATCTAATTTTAGGCCTTTTTATTAAATTTTAAAATAAAATAGAGAGATACGAATAAAAAAGATAAAAACAAAATTAAAACAAATATAATTAGGTAAATTTTTATTTAGTTATTTAATTACAATAATTTTATTATATTAATTAATTTTAGATAATTAATTGTTTTATTTTTATTTTTATTTAGTTAAATTCTTAATATAATTTAATTAATTAAATTTTCATTTGTATACTCTTTTTGCTGACGTCATCTTTTCATTTTTAAATAAATGTTGAAAATAAATGTAAAAAAAAAGAGAATCGTACCGAACTCAAAGATACTCTTTTGAAGGTTAAAAAACTTACACCAAGATTGATCCAACGGCTGTAATACTTTTATCTCCAAAAAAAAAATTTAAGAAAATTTAATCTTGACCTAGGTAAGAACTAATAAAAATAAAAAATAAAAAATAAAAAAAAAACTAATTTATTTAATCTTTGTAAAAAAAAATGAAAAATAATAATATATCAAGGAACAATTTCGCGTACAAATATTTTCACAAGATATTTTCTCAAACAAAATAATTATGTGTCTTTAACTTTTTTTGAAATTGATCGAGGTTGGTATATGTTGACATTGTGTTGACATTGACCGAGGTTGGTATATTTGAAATTATACGATATTTTCCCAAACAAAATAACTTTCTTTGAAATAGATATGTTGACATTGCGTCTAAGCCCATGTGTCGGAGGTTGGTATATGCACACATAATCTAGTACGACATCACATAAATGTTATGTATGGATGACTTTTTCTTTTTTTTTCTTTACATCTTACATGTAAGAATTTATCCATCTTCCATAAAGGAGTCGAATGAAACCAAAGTTTCACGTTCGGTTTTGAATTAGAGACGTTCAAAATGATGAATCAACATCGACTATAACCCCTAGCCTTCCAAGCTAACGATGTGGGTTCGATTCCGACTATTCGTTTATCTTATTCTTATTATATATATTCTTATGTATATTATAAATATAATAAATTATTCATTAATTAATTAAAAATTAAAATGGAATTACTCAAATCAAAATTTTAACATTACTTCAAATATACTTAATGTAATACATCATTGAATTGAATACGCAATTTTTGAAATTGTCACACACATGAGTCGTTATCAATGAGCATGACCAAGCGAAGTGTGATGGCCGATGACATTGACATCCCAAGAATTAGGATGACATGTAAGATGACATCAAGACATGTGAGCCATGTTAATTGAAAACTAAAAATGATCACATGATAGAGATGCAATGCAACTTCGCATGTGAGAGATTTTAACCCTAAGTAGAGGCAAGGTCAAGCCTAATGATTTGGCCTAGAGAAAAAATAAGTCAAATTAGCTGCAGACACGAGAGACGGGTGTGGCCGAACAAGCTCAGATTCCATCAAGTTGTGTTTGGTTGACAAAGATGAACCTCGCCTAAGAGCTTTCCGTGCGAGACAAGCGCATAGAACAAACTTTTAAGTATTCATAGACAACACAAACAAACAAAGAAATTAATTGAATGAATAACCTCTCTAAACTTTGACACTAAAAGACCCTCAAAGGATCATATCATTATACGACGTTTCTTGAGAACTTGAACACCAAAACTGATCTATTTCGTATTCTTTCTATTGAAAAAATTGAGTGGGAGAAGGGGAAAAAAAATATATTGCTATTCACTGATGTTACAAAGCTGGAGATAAGGGTTGCCAGGCATCACATACTTAGACCAGTATGACTTGTACTTGGAAACAGCTAAATCTAACCAGGGCTTGTAGTTTCCATTGTAATGGATAACAGCAGCATTCTCTATTTCTGTGAGGTTCAGCGCAGGGTCGTATCCGAGACCTAGCACGTGCCATCCTCTGTCTAGCGGATACGTAAGATTGTAAAATGTGATCAGACCTGGTGGAAGCGACCCGAGCTTCCACAGAGTTCGGTCCTCGTTCTGCACGGGAGTTCCTTCGGTTAGTAATCTAAGTGTGTTTAATTAAAAGAAAGATGAGCTATATACTTGCAAGTTGTATGATAAATGTTCAAAACTACGAAATGACTATCAAAGCAAGGGGGCAAGTGTTACCATATCTTGCCAATAATGGTATATTCCAGTCATGTTTCGTTTTCTCCATTCCTTCAAGTCGAAAATATTCATGCCGAACGCCCAACCGCAAGCATTTGGATCAAAATTCTCAGAGATCTTTGGATTTGAGAAGTTGAGATATTTATCGAACCGATGAAAGCTTTCTTTACAGGTCTCGACTGCCCCATTCACCATACCTTTCAGATCGATGGACCACAACGGCGTTAAATCCTTTTGAACTACAATATCGTCGTCTAAAAATAGGATCTTGTCCAACTTTGGATACACTTCGGGAAGGTAGAATCGAAGATGATTCAGCATGGACAAATACTTGGGGTTCCTATACTTGAGATTATCCATACCAACAGAGAGGGAAGAAGGATGATTTGCCTTGAAGTAATACTCTTTAAGTCTTGCAGATTCAAGTTGTCGTAGAACAGAGCAATAAGAGGAATTCAACCACTTGAAATCATCGATATTTTGAACTTGGATCGTTGCTTTCGAAGGAGAATTAACAAGAAACCACATTCTCATAGCAGCAAAGTTCAGCTTATCTGTGACGATATGGAAGACGTGTTTCTCGGGTTCCTTTGCATGCAGAACAGTAGAGTTGACGACAACCGATGTTGCTAACACGTTGTCTGAGAAAATTGCATAGTGATACAGAGAAGGATTCTCGGTCTTTTCTCTGTCGATATTGTGATTAAGATGGTAACCCTTCAGGAAATAGTCTCCTGCAAGATGTAAAGGGAGACAGTGCAAGGATTTAGGGACTGTTTTGGCTGCTAGCTGAGTCAAGAATGCACTCTTTTTCTTCTGGGCATTCACATTATCCTCAGTTGACTGTAGCATGGTTCTCAACTTTCTCGACATAGTCAGACAATCATATAGTTCGTCTTTGGCCATCGCAAGAGCATGACCCATGGTTTTCGCTCGATCTAGTGCACTGCAGAAAGACGAAGAACAATGCATGAGTACCAAGAAAAGTCGGCAAGCGTTAACAAGAGGAGAGAAAGAAGCTTTCTAAAACCTTGGATGAAGCCCAGCATCAGAATTTGCTTCCCCAATGGCCAGTTGACTTTCTCTACAGTGTTTCAGTAGAGTATTGTAAAGTCTGGTATCATTCTTTGACTTAGCTATATTAGCATATGCTTTGGCCATTATGATCTGATCGCGCATAAGTTTCAAGGTGGAATCAGATTTCGGGTTTTCAAAATCTCTCCTCCAAATGCTGTACTTCCCCTTTACTGTAGTGTCAAAGCTTTTAGACCGTTCGATAGCAGCAGCTGCCATCTGATCGTCTACCTCTTTATCTTCTCTAATCAAATTCGCAGCTCGTAGAGCCCTCCTCTCCATTCGCATTGCCTGAAGTACTTACATATTGAAAATTAGTTCAAAATACCTATGTGCCAATGCCAAGTAGAAGGGTGAGAAATCTTACCCTCCGTTTTAGCTTCACTGGATTCATCGATGATAAACGAGAAAAATCAGCTTCATCTTCTGCAGGAGGTTGGCCATCTACAGAGCGTTCCACCTTCTCCTCATTCTCCATCCTGGAAACTAATGGGTCTGTCTGAAAGGAAAAAAATACATGAATTATGTTTTACATGTGCATATGCATATGCACCAGGAAAATATAATCAAACTACTACTCAAGTCCAGTGAGCCACAACGGAAAAGGAATAAACATCGACCATTGATGTTTTACCTAGAATGGATTATGGAAAGTTAGAACCTAACTAAAACAGCAATAAGTAAAATATAACATGCTTTAACAGTTGACCCCATGCACATTATACAAACAAAAAACGTCAAGAGGACTTGATCGGTTTCAAAAATATTCTCAGTACCTGGGAACTCAGTGGCTGGTGGTGGTTTCCATCCACAGAATTTTCCCATACCCAGGAGGCAGATAAATCCTTCAATTTGACCCTTCCAAGGCGAAAAGCCCCAGAAGGATCACTATAGGCTACAATTATGTCAATATCCTGTTGGAAGTGAATGTTACAAACATAAACATTGCAAGTCTTGAATGCAAATAATACTAAAATTTATGAACTTCATAACACATTAATACCTTATCATCTTCATTGGTGCTGATTCTATTTGCAATTCGTTGCTCCTGCAAGCATTTGAGTTGATCAATAAGTGCAAGGACTTCTGAATGCATAAAGCTTATAAATGAAATAAAATTACCATAGAAAGTACGGAAAGAATCCCACAATTAATTAAATGAATTTCTTTCCATCTTTGTAGTGCGAGGAAGAAACTAAACTCATAAATAAATCATAACTTCATCAAGAAGGCCTTTAGTGACATAAGTACTCACCCTTCCATTCGTGCAAAACAAATTGCTTTTTTTCTCTTTTAACCATCTCTCTAATTCAAGTATCTTAATAATTATAACCAACACAACTAGCAAAACAAGTTAGAATAAAAACACAGGTATGGAACCAAAAAAGTTCATAATTGCCTGAAATGACCAAAAGATAAGAAACCATTTGTATGCATGCATATTACCATATGTTATTACAGCCACAGGCATAACACCAGTCACCAGAGTTCAAGTAATGCCATATATTAAACAACGTTAATGATTCCACCAACTTAGAGGCTATATGATACGGTCTTGTGCCAAAAAAAAGTTCAGTACAAAAATTCATACACGCACACATATAAACATCCTTGTCCTCAAAGGTGATCGTCAAGAGTTTCATAATCTTTACACAAGCATTACTCAGTTTGATGTCTTTTAATTTGACAATGTTGTGCAATCAATCCACTACTAAAATATATTAAAATGGGAAAATATTAACAAATGGTAATAGGAGTTCACTTACCAACTAAATGACTAAATCTCGATTCAAATAAAAAATATATATGTTACCAACAAATTAAATGTACAATGTACCACAGAAAGATACAAGTGTAATACCTCTCCATTTCCACATTGGACACATTGATGCAAAGGCTTCTCATTCTGACTGCAGTATATAAAAGATCAAGCCTCGTCAATGTTCATTTATCAGACAGAAATCGTCTATCCAAGCATGATAATAATAAAATAAAGAATTCACAAGTAAACGAAGAATAAAGAAATATCTGGCATAGCAAATCTTTCAACAATTTTCTTACGCGAGAGAAGCATTGGATGCATCCGCTCCAATGGGACCAATGTGAAATACAACCTGCATCGAATTAGGCAGTTGAACTTAAGGCTTAAACTGCATCTATCTGGAAAATCAAAATTGATGTATCCGACAACTACGATCTAATCCTGGAAAGAATTCTAATAAATTCTGAAAATAAAGATGCAAGCAAAGGAAAGCTTGCGACACAACAGAAGCACAGCCTTAAGATCAGAGTTAACAGTCCGGTTCATTTCACTAAGGCGCAATCAAATCTCTAACAGATGCACAATTAAAAAAGAAAATTCCAAAAAGTATCAAAACAATCGGCATCAATCTACAGCAGACTTCTCGAAAGGCCGTAAGAAAGAGTAATTTCAAGACCTCATTAAGGTCCCGAAGGAATTCAGCTCACAATCGCAACAGTACCAAATGAGAAGGATCTTGAGGAACATATACAAATTCACTACCGCATCTCAAGTAGCAAAAAAGAAACAGAACAAAATTATCCAAAAATTACAGGCTATGCTCAAAAAAGGAATGGAAAGTTGTTACCAATAAGACGCAGAGGAGAAACAGAAGATTCAAGTTGAGAGAAATTCTTCTTCGAAGAACTTCCATGGCAGAAATTGGAGAGAGACGATCAGTGGCTTATCGCTTCAGAGTAGAAGGAAGGCAGTATCTTCAAGATTCATTTCGTCTTCATTCGCCAGCGCGGGACTGTGATGCCGAACTCCATGAAAGCGCGTTTCAAAGTCGGTAGATCAGGAAGCAAATATGGAAAATGGAATTTTCAGAAATTAGTTTCTTCAAGATCTTATATATATATATATATATTTCTATAATGTCTAATAGATTAATATTTAGTTTTGTTATTTCTAATATTTTTTTTAATTAAAATATTTCACTTCTTAACTAAATTTTAAAATTAAAAAATTAAAAAATTATGATCTTTTTTAATTTTCTTATTTTCTCGTTAAATTTATATGTTTTCTATAGTATATTTCATCTTTGTTAACAAAATAGTTAAAATTTTAAAATAAAAGCTAATTTTTAAATTTTTTTTAAGAATATATATATAATATATACAAAGTAATATTTATAGGTTTAATACGAAATTTATTTTAGTTTTCAAAACTTGGTTTGAGCGTTTAAATATACAATTACGACATTAATTTCGTAAAAAAGATTATAATTGAATTTAATCAAATTTCAAGGACTAAATAAGAATTAAATATATAATTTAACCGAAAGAAATTAGCAGTTAATTTGTGTATTGAGTTAAAACAAATGAAAATTTGATTTGATTTTTAGGTTTTTAATCGAAAAAAATGGGTTTGATTTCTCATTAATTCTTTACCGTCATTTTTTTTTTTGACTTTTTGACTTTTTAGTTATCGATCTAGATTTTGAAAACATTGTAAGATCTCATATCGGTGCCAAAGGCAGAGGGAAACGAAACATTTCTTGTAAGGGTGTGAAGTGGGAGAGGGAAATGAAACATTCTTTGTAAGGACACAGTTTAGGGTCGTGCCCGGTCCCAAACTGTTCGTTCGTTCTGCCTTTCGAGAATCAAATGGTGAGAGGTCATTCCATTCTAAGATTTATAAGAAACATATGAATGAAGAAATGAGAGTGGAACAAGAGAATCAGTACCAATGAAATCTATCTCAACCTGGGTGATGTTTGATTAGCATGGACTCCATATTGCTTCACGTGAAGTGGAGAGCTATGGTGAAGAGGCTGGCGGGGCGAACGGTTTCTAGGCTCATTCGGTCGGTCGTTCATAGCTTCGATCCGTTCCAGTGTCTCGACAACCTCGTTCATTGCTGGTCTGTTCTTCTGTTCTTGCTCAATACATTGGAGAGCAAGCTGAGCCACTTGGAATGCTGATCTCGATGGATACTTGCCTTCCAACCGAAAGTCCATCACGTTTTTCAGCTTCCTCCTCTCTGATAAGTATGGCTTTATCCAATCCACCAAGTTTTCGTGACCGGTTGGACGGTTTTCGTCGAGTGCACGTAAACCCGTTAACATCTCGATCAGTACAACTCCAAAACCATACACGTCACTCTTGACATACAAATGTCCTGTATTATAAACATCATCGTTATTCAGAATTTGAAAATACTCGATAACAGTCTCAAGTTCTCGAATTTTGGACGGTTTTATTCTACCTGTGGATATATACTCCGGGGCAGCATAACCATTAGTGCCCATAACTCGAGTCGACAAATGAGATTTACTTTCAGAAGGACCCAATTTTGCCAAACCAAAGTCTGATAGCTTTGGTGTATAAGACTATAAGGAGAGAAGATATCAACAAGGAAACGGCTATTATGAGAAAGGCTCTTTCTTAAAATGTATATTTACCTAAAAATTCATCATAAACAGAACATTACCCCATCAAGCAGAATATTAGAAGCCTTGAAATCTCTATAAATTACTTGCTTGTCCGATGTGTGCAAGAACGCCAGCCCTCGAGCGGCACCTATGGCGATCTTAAGCCGAGTATCCCACTCTAGTGGTGTAACTGCTGAGCCCCCTGCATTTTACAGAAAGGTTGATATCTCTGTTGGTGAGAACAAACAAAAGAACACTAGCAATTAAGTGGAAGAACATCATAGGATAAGATCATCAATTAGTTTCTTACTTCCAAACAGATGGTTTTCCAAACTTCCCTTTTGCATGAACTCATAAGTGAGGAGTAGCTCGTGATCCTCCCAACAGTAACCCAGCAGCTTCACCAGATTTGGGTGAGAAAGTCTTCCTAAGAAGCCCACTTCTGACTGCACAACCAACCAGACAGGTTATAATGTGTAATTTTTTCAAAACGTCTCGAGGAGGAAACTTCTTGAGTAGGAGGTTTGAACACAATACCTCCTACTCGAGAACCATGTTAGATCATCCCTCAACCCAAAAACTTAAGTTAATGGATTATGGAAAATTTAATATTGTGAGACTCCACGTCGGTTGGGGAGAAAAATGAAACATACTTTGTAAGGGTGTGGAAACTTCTCCCTAGTAAACGTGTTTTAAAAACTTTGAGGGGAAACCCAGAAGGAAAAGTCCAAAGAAGATAATATTTGTTAGCAGTGGGCTTGGGCTGTTACAAATGGTATCGAAGCAAGATACCGAGCAATGAGCCAACGAAGGGGGGTAGACACGAGGTGGTGTGCCAATAAGGACACTGAGCCCCGAAGGATGGTGGATCGGTCGGGGATCTTACAGGATTGGAGAAGAGAACGAGTGCCAGCGAGGACGTTAGACCCTAAAGGAGGGGTGGATTGTGAGATCTTACATCGGTTGGGGAGGAGAACGAATCATTCTTTATAAGAGTGTGGAAACCTCTCCCTAGCTAACACGTTTTAAAAACCTTGAGGGGAAGCCAAGAAGGGAAAGCCCAAAGAGGAAAGCCCAAAAGGGAAATCTCATATTTGCTATCAGTGGGCTCGGGCCGTTACAAATACTATATCAACACTCTAACAGAGATTAACAGTGACATGAATGATGGAAATCACATTTAGGTGTCGTTTGGAACGATGTAAACAAAATGCTATCAGTTTTTCTCTACACTCAAAATTTATCTAGATGGTTTTCTTTTTTAACTCATTCTCAGTTGAGTTGTACTGAAACAGTACTTAGAAGGTTCAAATGCACTCAAGCAATTCACTTGAGTTCGCATGATACTCTAACCCCGGCTATAATCAAACTACTGGCACAAAAGAGAAAGAAAGACGGGCTTCAGTCCCCACATCATCCAAGTGAACAATCACCAATTTCAGGTGATTCAGAGGTCACCCTTTGATTTATACTCATTGTCCACCCTACTAGTCCTCATAGACACTTTGCCCATCCTAAAGCCAGCTCTAAGAGACAACAAAAAGTTCAAGTTATTAAGTTCTTAAGCTAGGGCATAGAGTGAACAATCACCATGTAGTATTCATCTCTATAACAATATAATTACCTGCCACTCCTCAATTCCTTGCAAGCTATCAGATTTCAACTTTTTGACCGCAATAACCATCGAATTTCCCTTCTTTCCATGGCCCTTCTCCTCGAGCCAACCTTTGTAAACTTTGCCAAAACCTCCTTCACCAAGCATTGCCTCAGCTCTGAAGTTTTTGGTTGCAGCTTTGAGCTCTGCCAAACTGTACTCTCTCAAATTTGGAGAGGGCAAAATCTGGCCATTTGGAAAAGCTTCATCTCCACTTGCTACCGAGAAATTACTATTCTTCGAGATGTTGCTGACCGTTGATGATGTTGTCTGGGATACCACTGTTATAGCCACAGATTTGAATTATACAAGGGAAATTTTTCCAAGTCATAAACAAGATATCATTATCTGCATATATCTCTTAGTCTTAGAACCAAGTTAAATGGAAAAAACTGACCAAACACTCAAAAACTACGAAACTCTAAACAGATTAAACAAACAAATATCCATATGGGAAGACTGGAAAAGAGTTTGGAAGATATTTTGTAACAGCTCAAACCCACTACTAGCCGATATTATCCTCTTTGGACTTTCCCTTCCGGGCTTTTCCTCAAGATTTTAAAACGCGTCTGCTAGGGAGAGAGATTTCTAAACCCTTATAAAGAATGTTTCGTTCCCCTCTCCAACCAATATGGGATCTCACAATCCACCCCCCTTCGAGGCCCAGCGTCCTCGCTGACACATCGTTCGATGCCAAACTCTGATTCCATTTGTAACAACAACCCAAGCCTACCGCTAGCTGATATTGTCCTCGTTGGGCTTTCCCTCAAGGTTTTTAAAACACGTCTGCTAGGGAGAGGTCTCCCCACTTTTATAAATAATGTTTTATTCCCCTCTCCAACCAATATGGGATCTTACAATCCACCCCCTTACGAGGCCCAGCGTCCCTGCTGGCACATTGCTCAGTGCCTAGCTTTGATACCATTTTTAACAACCCAAGTCTACCGCTAGCTGATATTATCCTCTTTGGGCTTTCCCTTCCGGCTTCCCCTCAAGATTTTAGAACAAGTCTACTAGGGAGAGGTTTCCACACCCTTATAAAGAATGTTTCATTCTCCTCTCCAACCAATATGAGATCTCACGTATTTCCTCCTCAAAGATTGATAAACAATACACAAATAACTCCGAGGACTGATTAAATGAAACCCTATCAAAGAATTTGAAACTCAAGAGGGAAAAATTATTTGGGGAAAAACCTGCAGATAGTAAGCACAAAGCTGAAATTACCTGAACTGAGATGTCCAGTGGTATTAGGGGTATGATTACCAACAGGAGAACCCCAACAAATCCCCATTTCTCCCACTCTCTCTCTCAACCTCTAATTTTCTTCTTCCTGTTAGATCACAAAAGCGAAAGAAGAAGAAGATAATTAAAGAGAGCACTAATGAAATAAAATAAAAGCAATCCAGACGTCTCAGTCAACTAGTTCATACTCAATCCCACCTGTACGACCAATTAATTCAGAAATCTCTCAATCAAACTTCAAAAATATGATCCAACGAACACAGATTTAACGTAAAATCAATCAATAAACCAATCAAACACCGATGAATCCAAATGCAGTGGAAAATGAGGCGTTTAAATGAAGGATTGGACGATATTACCACAAAGACTGAGTCGCTGAAATTGAAAAGAGGTGGGGACTGAAGAAGATGACAACGGACTGAAAATCTGTCCGTTTGTTCAAAGTCAACTACCGTGAATCATATTGTTTGGTTTCAATCTACGTGAAAAAATTGAATTCAAAGATAACGAAAAGAAAGGAGAATTGATAAAAAAGAGATGTAAATTACTTGAAGAGTGGGGTCGAAGAATTATGGCGTCGCCATTTTCCGCCATTGGAGGCCCCGCCAACTAAAGCTCGCTTTAACTAGCAAAAGACGAAAGCCTGGTTTTGTTGACCCTAAACAAACGAAAAATTCAACCGTTTTTTATTTTTATTGATTATTTAAACTTTTTAAAAATATAGATTCTCAAAATTTTCAACCAAATTAAATTAAAAATTTTTATTTCTATTTTTTAATAAAAATAATCTATTTATTTTCAAACAATTAATAAAAATTTACCATATATATTTTTAAAAATTATAAATTTTATTTTTAAAAGTTTATTAGAGAATAAAAAATTTAAAAAAATCATTAAAATAATCACAAATTTATTTTTTTTACGTATTGATAATTTTTTATAAATAATTTGACGAGACTATTTATGAGTATTTTATCTAAATATAAAAATATTAATTTTTTTTTAAATTTAATATATTGGTTAAAGTATAATTTTTTTTTCTTGCTCGGGTTAATATTACAGTTTTAAACTTTCATTTTTGTATCTAATAAATTATTTAAATTTTTTTAATTTTTTAATATTTAATTTATAAAAATAGTGTGAATAAAGGGAATACGAGAAGGTCGAGATTCAAAATACAATTTGACTCTAATAATAAATTATATTATAATTGACTCACCTAACAAAGTTTTGGAAAAATAAATTAATTAAAGTTGATTACTTTCCAGTTGGAGTCAAAATAATTTTACTTTTTTAAGACACAAAATAAAATAAATTAAGTTGGGTCAGGGACAAATTCGTCATTTTACTTCAATAAATCGTGATTTTTTGAGGATTAATATAAGAACGAGAATATTTGAACCTTTTACCCTCTTAGTATATGTTAGTATTGAATTTCAATATGTAAGTCTGACGTATTCTAAAGTGAGTATCGAATAGAGACTCGTAAACTTGTAAGAGGAGCTTCCGAGCATTGGTGTGATGTTGTGTCCAACACACTCTGATGCTTAAGTCGGTGATTAGGTCAGAGTAGTCGAGAGCTGAGCACAATTATGTATTACAATTTTTTATTTTGGTGAGGGGTAGACTTGTGGTGTTTATTATACTTTCCCAAGGGTCGGGTACTTACCCCTTTGATTGGACGTGTGCCTAATGTGTGCGATCACTGGTCCTTGGTTTGGCTCGATGAGCTGATGACCGAGGTGTTCTCTTTATTTTGTTAGGAGTGAGTCAAATTCTTTCGAGCTTAAGGGATCAGATTGTTTCAATCTTATAAAGTCGAAGTATTTCTAACATAATTGTTTGATAATTTCGATTTATTGAGTTAGCCGTAAGTTAATTGAGGACGGTATATATATTTTAACTAATTGAGTTTGGTTTATATATTGTTAAGAATGAGAAATAGAAATAGAATTGAGATCGAAAAAGTATGACTAACTGTAATACCTAAAAATATCTATACAATAAATATATAACTAACTGTAAATAAATAAAATATACGGTTAATCAATTCCCTAAATATCTAGATATATTCTAACCAATTATTACTCCAAAATATCCTCTTAATATATATATAAAATTTGAAATATTTTTTTGGATGGGAGAGAAATGGTGAAGAGAGAGAAAGGTGTGAACACAGCTTTGATAAGAAGGCTGTGAAGCCTTTATCGTTTTCCCCAATTCAAAGTAAAAGAAAAATGGAATATATATATATAAAATATATATAGAATATATATATATAGATTATATTTTTTGTTTATGTCAAAGTTTTTAATTTACTATTAAATATTTCATTTTATTTTGGAGGGTGAGACACTTCCTCGTCTTGTTCTCGCTCCCCAAACCATTTTTTCCCGACCTAACGAAAAACTTTGTTATTTTGGTTCGGATCGAGGCAATAATTTTCTACGAGAAAAATCATAATAATTATATATATATAGATGTCATGGTCATGCTTGTCTAGAGCACGACAGATGTTCCAGTCTTGCTTGTTCGAGTCGGTTGACAGGGGATGTCACGGTCATATTTGCCTAAAGCATGATAGATGTCCCAATCTTGCTTGTCCAAGTCGGTTGATAGGGACGTCAACCAATCGAGTGGAGGAGGATGTCACGGTCATGCATGTCCAAGGTGTGTTGTCAATGGCCGCATGACAGATATCCCGATCTTGTTTGTCTAAGACGTGTTCCATGATTTTATATGCTTTCATCCTAGATACGTCTTTACCATTTCATATTGGGTTAGTACAAGGGTGTATTACTTTTGATATATCTTTGATCATCTAAAATCAACTTATCGTTTGATTTTATATTTTTTAAACCCGATTTTTTAGAGGGTTCAAAAAAACTTGATGACCTAATAATAAACCTGATAAACTCAATCAACCCAACTCAACCCGTACCGTTTGGGTTAGGTTATGAACTTTTTGGGTCGAGTTGGATTCAAATTTGTGTCAAGCGTTCACCAAAATCGGAGCTGAATTGAACCAATTTGGATTATTGTTAATTTAAAAATTAAAATTAAAATACATTTTTTCTTCCCCTATGAACCTAAGAAATTAGGATACATAAATCTGTACATGAACGAACCTCTCTTCTAATGTTTTTACAACACAAGTTGGTAGGTTTTGCCACTACTCCATGAGCAACACACCACCATTTCTATGGTTTAATCAAGAACTTGAAAAATGATCAACAATTAGTAATAATCCTCATAGCTGCAATACTAAATCAGGGTTACCACACTCCACCTTACTACAGCTAGGAGATCCTGGAGAATTAAATCTCGCGTTCACGTCCGGGGGAACTGATTCCGGTTTGTGGTGTATTGTTGTTGTTTTTTCTGCTGGTGATGGCCCTTGCGAATGAGCCTCGTTCCCCGACCCGGGCAATGAACTGGAAGAGTTTGTTGTACTGGGATCTGTTGCTGGATGGATGAAGTTAGCATTAGTCCTGGAGGTCGTTGTCTCGAGCGTTCGAGATGACTGAGGTTGTTCATCAGCAGGCTCGGATGCTCCTGTTAGTTTCCCCCTGTGAGCAGAGAGATCAAAGGCATAAGTACCATTGAATCCATTCATACCAGGGCGGATGGTTGGAGTCGCGCGTTGTTTCTGAAATGAAGGCCTTGAGGTTGGAATACTACGTTCCAATACATTATAATCACTACTGGGATTCAATCCTTCAACTCCTTCAGCCTGTCCCCTGCACGGCTCAGAAGATCGTTGAGTACTCGACGGTGATGATGAAGTTGCAGCAAACTCAGTGGGAGGCCTACTTAAATGGCCATCTGAACTGGGGGCATGAGAAGGCTCGTAGTCGTGTGTCTTAGATGAAGTATCAGCTTCGGAGTTGTCGGATGATCGAACGCCCTTTTGTTCAGGAGCAAGAGGCTTTACATCTGCACCATAGGGATGTAATGTTGACATTTGACAGAGTTCAGCTTGAGGTAGAAACACTCTCTTTGGTGTGGTATCATTTTCTACAACCCATCCAGGACCAAAACCTGAACCTGCTGGTAAAGATCTTTCGATCTTCTTTGAAGCAACTCTCCAAGCTACAGATCCGAGATCTGCAGCGAATCGGGCAAGGCTTCGTGCATAAGCATGCTCCAAGAAAAGTCCGACCTGATTCACATAAAGCACAAGTTATCCCACCGAAAAGTCCATATAAGTTCGTCGTATAATTCAAGTCACCAAAACCAAATGGCAGCATGTTGTAGACAATATTAACTAGACGAGGACAGTAAATATTCAAGTCAACACAATTGACATATCAGAAACTGAAAATAACAGTCCAATTCCTCTTATCCTCAACTATATGCTTTTTATATTTTCTTTGACAACAAGAAGCTATATCAGACGCCCCAGCTCCAAAACTTCGGGTTATAATTGAAATTGTGTATAAGGGTGTGGAAACCTCTCCCTAGCAGACACATTTTAAAAACCTTGAGAGAAAACCCGAAAGGGAAAGCCCAAAGAGGACAATATTTGCTAGCGGTAACTTGAACCGTTACAAATGGTATAAGAGTCAGACACCGTACGATGTGTCAGTAAGGAGGCTAAGCCTCGAAGAGGGTGGACACAAAGCGATGTGCCAGCAAGGACGCTAGGCCCCCTAGTGGGGTGGATTGGGGGGTCCCACATCGATTAGAGAAGAGAACAAGTATTAGCGAGGACGCTGGGCCCCGAAGAAGGATGGATTATGAGATCCCACATCGGTAGGGGAGGAGAACAAAGCATTCTTTATAAGGGTGTGTGGAAACCTCTCCCAAGCAGACGCGTTTTAAAAACCTTGAGGGGAAGCCGGACAAGGAAAGCTCAAAGTGAACAATATCTGCTAGCGGTGGGGTTGGTCAACCTTAATGGACACTCCAAGCATGGCACTCAAAAGAAAATGTTTACAGTAAATAAGTCGGATACATACTGGCATTAAAAGCTTCCTCTCTCTATCAAATGTATTCAACACAGAGGGTTCTAGCAAAGCAGCTGCCGCTTGAAATTGCTTATATGTGTTACGCCTATTCTCATCAGAGACAATTGGTCTTTTCCCCTGTCTCACTGAATTAATTCTCAGTCCAGAACCTGCCAGGAAAGAACAATCATAGAACCAAAACTTAGGTTGCATCTTATACCAAAGTAAAAAAGCTTGCCTAAGATTTCATACCTGTAATATCCTCGCTTCTATCAATTCTGCTCTGGTTAAACAAGTTAAATGCAGCAGCATCACTATTGGAAGAAAAGGAGAATCTGCCAGAAAAATCAGCTAAACTAGTTTTTTCGAAATGATGAAATCCTTTCCTCAAATCGTTCGACCGATTCGTGTTTTCACCACCAGTAGCAAGAGTGGCATCCGGGGAAAACTCGGAACCAGCACGTTCCAAGGAAGGTCGACCCAATGGTTTTTTCAAATGCTTGGTCGGTGGTCTACCTCTTCTTGCTACTTTAGGCTCTGGTTCATTCTCATCACTATCTTGTCTCAGGTTCTTAAAATTCTTTTTTGCTAACTCTTGTATGGTACGTGCCTGACAAAAATACAATTAAATTTCATTGTGTATGCAAGTAGAAACAGCAAAGAACAATAAGGAAGTTCAGTGCAAATCAAACCTGCCGAAAATATATGGTATCTGGGGCATTATATTGCATTGCATTTGAACTGATTAAGAGAATGTCTTTCTGCAGGGGGGGGAAAAACCATTATATCAATACTGATGAACAAACCTTAGCATTCATACAACTTGAATTAAGTGTAGCACTTAAGATGCATTTAAGTAACACGTTTTGTGAGATCCTACATTGGTTGGGGTGAAGAACGAAACATTGTTTTTAAGGGCGTGGAAACCTCTCCCTAGCAGACGTGTTTTAAAACCTCGAGGGGAAGCCCGAAAGAGAAGGCCTAAAGAGGACAATATCTGCCAGCGGTGGGCATGGGTCATTACACGTTTACCATGCAAACTAGCAACAGATAATTGAATAACTCAAGAAAATCTGACTTGGAGGGCAGAGAAGACTGCAAAAGACTAAAAGGAGAAACCTCATGAAATCTTAAGCCATACTTGTATCGAACTAAAAACGCAAAGTAACATGGTAATAACTTGTTTTACTCATCAAATAAGCATTATTAAGTTCTAGAACAAGGATTTCAATTTCCACAGCCAGTTTGTTAAGAATCAAGCATCCCCTTCGCTAATAAAAGTATTGAACACAACGTGGTCGGTAGATTTCGAGTACAAAACGAGAAGGAAATACTGACATATAATGGAAAGAACACTGTAATAAGGCCTACAATGCTTATTTTCAGAATGTCAACAAAATATCAAGTGAATCACCACCCTATTCAATTCCAACTTACCAAATACAATTAAGAACATTCACTCAAGTGTAGCAACTCGATTAGCATGGTTAAAAACATCAATTGTGTAGTGGACCAACCATGAAGGTATCAAGAATTCAGATGAACAGAACAAACGATTGAAACGAAACAGAACAACAAAGTAAATATCATACTTCAAACTGTTCCAAACTGGTATAGGCTCCAGAAGTAAGCTTCCCACGAACAGTCCCAAAATCCATCGGATGCTCTATAATTTCATGATAGTCTGGAAGCTACAAAGTATCGTTTTAAAAGTAAAATCAGACAAAGCATCTCATAAAACCCAAAAGCTGGTTGGCATCATCAATCCCAAAACCAACCTCGTTGGGGTCCACTGGTTCGGAAAACACCCCATAGATATCCTTCCTGGAATTAAAGCACTAAGGACATTAAAATTAATTTTTAAAAAAAACCCACAGAAAGATGAGCTGAAAAAACACACTTTTGAAGCCTGTCGAGGATGAAGAGTAAAAGCTTCTTATCAGGTAAAAGCGTCAAGGGTCCCGAATCCATATGCGACCCTGCATGTAATTATGTCCATAATGATTAAAAACGGTC
The DNA here is from genome assembly GCF_002738365.1 of Cucurbita moschata. Taxonomy (NCBI): domain Eukaryota; kingdom Viridiplantae; phylum Streptophyta; class Magnoliopsida; order Cucurbitales; family Cucurbitaceae; genus Cucurbita; species Cucurbita moschata. Next base: position 1,432,406 of record NW_019268564.1, read on the forward strand.
ACAAACATGGTTTTCAAAGAACTGGCGTTTGATTATTGACAAAAACCTTGAAGGGTTTCCGATGGGTTTGTAGTAGAAATGGACTTTTCACCCTGAGACATCAAAAAGAAACAGCCAATGCGCCAACAGTTACAGTCGGACAAATCATTTTCCAATTATGGGTGAGCTCAAGAAACAGAGTAGATCTAATGAAAAAGTAAACAGGACTAGGAATCAGACTGCCACGAATGGGGAGAAAAAAAAAGAAAAAAAAAAGAAACCCGATTATCATGTGGGAAAATAATTAAGGAACGAAAAGACAAATCCGAACTTTTTCGTTTAAAATATGACAGTCAAATCAGATCGTTTTTAAGGAAGATAAGTACCCAGTAAATGCTCATAAATCAAATAGTAAGCAACGAATTTAATATGATGATGAAGAAAAAATTTGAACCACAACTGAAAATTCAGAGAACCCATTTCAAATTAGCTAAGTCAACTACCCTTGACTGAGATACTCGAAAATCCAACAGCAAAATTCAAAAGTGCGAAATTCAAGGAAACTCTTTCGGACACTGTCACCGTATTTTCTCCACTCACCCACAAAATAAAAACGTACGAATCTCCCAATAACTTTGGCGCCTTAACATTTGGTACTTTGTTGAACAAGATCAGCCCCCATTTCCCCCATGAAAAACGAGGGAAAATGCAAAACAAACACAAACCCAGAATATTCAACCACAAATTGCAGTACCTTCTCGGAGTCTTGGATCCTAGATCCCTCCGCAATTGAACCGATCTTCCGCTTCTTATTAGCCGACGCAACATTATCGTCCCCCTCCGCATTAGAATCGGAACCACCGGAATTGAGAGAGGACGAATTGACGGGAGGTTTCTGAGAGTGCAATCTGAGAACGAGCTTGAGTTTCCTCTCGCGGCGGTTCCTGGCCAATTCTTGGTTGTATTCGGCATCGTCGTGGTCATCGGGAGTGAGTCCGTCGGGGTTGGGATTCCGGCGAGTAGATCGCCGCAAGGGAGTAGAAGAAGCGTAATTAGGGTTGGGAATTGCGGAGGAGCGGTCGATTCGCTTGGGTTTGTTGTGATTCTGTTGCTTCTGCTCTTCATCCTCTTGTTCTTGCTGTTCCTTTAGATTCCGCTTTTGAAGATCCAACAGCGATGGCCGCCCTTTCTTCCTCTTCTTCCTCTCCACTACCTTACCCATTGCTGCTGCTTCCCCTCTCTCTCTCTCTATCTCTCTGGAGAGAAAACAAACAAAGCCGTATTATTCCATTTATTTTTTATTTTATTTTATTTCTTTTTTATTTATTTTTTCTTAATTATTTAAATTATACTCAAACTTTGAGTCTAATTTTAATTTTATTTATGTAATTATTATTTTAATTATACCCACACTAATTAAAGGAGTTATCAAATTATAAATCGAACCATACGAGATCTTTAAAAAATAAATGAAAATGCAGTAAATATTGGTATTTGTTAAGCAGTTACGGGTATGTTTCGGGTTAATTATAAATCGAACAAAACAAGATTTTCAAAAAATAAATGGCAAATATGGTAATTATTCGTATTTGTTAAGTAGTTACTGGTATGAGTCGGGTTAAAGATGAATTACAAATCGAGACTTGAAAAGTGATTGTCGGGTAGTTAAAGTCTCGTATATTATTATTGTATTTATATTGAGACCATTTTAAACCTTTATTTATTTATTTTAATGCGTGAATTTAAATAATTTTAAAGCTGGAGAAAAGCTTTTTTATGGAATAAAGACATAATTGAAACTAACACCAAAGTATCAATTTGAATAATTTAACTTTTTTTTCTTTTTTTTTTTAATATAATTTTTTTAAGGAGTTTTGTGAAATTGAGGAGGGGAGGCACGCTTGTCACGTGATGTTTGTGAACGACTAATGGGTGATTGACACGTGGAGGCTGGGAGTGCTCTGTTTGAAACCAATATTGTTCGAGAAGGAACAAGATATTTTTGTTCTTTTCGTGTCTACGTGGCGAACAGATAAATTCTTGAACTGTTGGAAATTTTCTTTTATATATATATATATATACATATATTTGTTTGAACTTTTTATTTAAAATAAATAAATTTTAGTATATAACAATTTAGTCCCTGTACTTTTAAATTTCTAACAGTTTAGTCCCTAATTATATATTGACTAACATGTATTTATTAAAATTTGAATCAAATATATTAGCGCCCGTGTTACGTAAAGCTTGACTTACCTTTTAACACCAACGATTGATAGGAACAAAACTGTTTCTCGACGTTCGAAACCCAACTCATGTATCTCTTGCATCAACAAACAACCGAACCCTTGGAGACCTTGTTCAATCTTTAGGATGTGATGAGCTAACATCGAGATGCCAAACGAATCTATCGATAAGAGTTCTTGGGAGTCAGTAGTCAGACATCGAGCTTTTATCTTGACCAAGAAAACCTCAGAATATAGTGGCACGCCAATTTAACCAAATAGTTGGATATTCAACCAAATATTACAAAAAGCCAATTTACAAAAATGGCCAACTCATCAAATGACAATGGTAATATGGTAATATGACAATGGCATTTAATAAATTAAATTAATTTTGGTAGAATAATAATTTAACCCTAAAATTAAAATACATTTTTAATTTTTCAACTCAAAATAATTATATAAATATTTACTACAAAAATATAAAAATAAATAATATACCTTTTTGAGTGGATTACAGTTGTTTTGAAGAGCTTAATTTCAATGATCACGTGAGTTTCCATTCTAATGGGCCAATCAATCCGCGTGTGGGCCCGAAACGTGGGCCTCACGTGACTTTGACCTCACAATTTACATATATTTAATATCTATTTTTTTAATAAATTCTTTAAAAAATTTAATGTATAATAAATTTTTAAAATTTTAACTTTACCTCATTTTAAAAAAAATTATATAAATATGCTAAATAAATAATTTATAATTACTTTTATACTTAATAAATTAGTTATGTTTAAAAGAAAAAAAGAAGCAATAATATAAATATTATTGTACATGTTTTTAGTTAATTAATTAATGGGGTTCTAAATTTGGTATAATTATTATTTTACAATATTATATATTATATTATACATATTTTAATTTTAAAAAAAATTAAGTTTCAAATTCAAAACCTTAATTTTTTAATTTTTAATTTTTAATATAATTGATATTTTTATTTTTGTCTACTAGTCAAAATTAGTTAGGAAGCAGATTCCACTTGGAGGAAAGTCGAATTATACTTACAGCTGTGCTCAGAGAAAATTCCCTCATTTTCAACTTTTTATTATACCTACCTTTAATTTTCTATATGGTAATTTATTGTACAATAAATAAATAAATAAATATATATATTCGGAGTTCGAGTTGGGTTGGATTGGAGAAATTTTTTGACAAATACGAAATTTTGGGTTGGTTGGGTTGCCCGAACAACCCAATTAGGGTTCGTAGCTCAACTCTCCGTTCAAGGGTTTGGTTGAGTTGTTAGTTTTTTTGTTTTTACACTAATAATTACAATTTAAGATTAAATATCAGACGTTCACAAGTTATAATGCATCGCTATCGTCAATTATAAACGTTAAATATTCTTAATTTTCATAATAATAAGTACGGTAGAGTTAGGTTGTATTATAACCTTATTTTTTGGTGGGTAGGGTTGACCCAACAAAAAATGTCAATTTACATAACTGACCTGAATTTTCGGTCTTCTTAAAATTCAACCTAATCTAAATCGAAAAAAATCTAAGCTAGTCCAAGTTGGGTCGAGTAATCCAAATTCTCGAATTATATAAACACCTCTAATAATTAGTCGGACATAACTCAACGGACTAAAAAGACAAAAACTCGAGCAAAATTCAACCGATTCAATAACATTAAATTTTTAAAATATTTTTATAGTTAAAAAACCAGTACATATTTAATGGTTTCTAAAGCTTAATTATAAAATTATAAAATTTAAAGATAAATAATAAAATTAAAGTATGACGTAATAATCTAAAATATGACGTAATAATCTAAAATAAAGGTTAATTTAGATTATATTTAATTCAACTAAGCATATAATGATTTGAACGCTAAGCACAAAACTTGTGATCCTTATTTTCTTTATACAAAAATAAAAAAAGAAATTAAAATTAAAATTAAAAAAAAAAAAAAAAACTTTAATCTTCATCTTCTTCCTCAGTCCAACGCGTTCGGCCCTGCACAGGCTTTCAAAACCGGACTCCATAGCCACTGCACCAAAAACCTTCGTCCATTTCCACCATTTAAATTAAAACTCCGCCCTTCTCCGTCTTTCATCACCGCCCCAATATACCCTCCTCCGCCGCCGCTTCCGTACAGCCCCTCACACAGATCCCCAATCTCCGTCGGCGCCGTCGGATCCTCGCCGGCGTACCAAGCATTCACCAATGGATTCGACGAAAGCTCTGCCAACTCATGTCCGATCACGCTTATCATCCCATCCACTCCGATATCCCCGTTCGGAGGCGAAAGCGCCGCCGCCCCTCCGCCGCCCATATACCCTGGAATGGCGAATGGATATGCGCAAACCTCGGGGCACTGCTGCCCGGAGTTTCCAACCCAGGCATACGGCAACGTGTAGCCGACCATCGATGGGAAAGTGAAGTAATGGAATCCACAAACGGCTCTGCAGAAATCTTGAACAATCACGTCGCCGGAAGTTAGGATTAGGTAGATTCCGTTGCGGTGGTCGACCGGGAACGGTGCGGATCGGACGGCGGAGGCGATGACTTGTTGGATTGAGAGACGGGTGAGTTGGGTGCCGAGGGAGTATCGGCGATCGGAATATTCGCCGGCGATTACGATGGAGCGGGACACGTTGGCGCCGGTTTGGTCGTTGTAGAGAGTGACAGTCCGCCACCACTCTGCGACTGAGGGAGATGGAGCAGCGGCGGCGACGGAGAATGAGAGCAAGAAATCCTTGATGAGATTCTGTTCCGGAAGAGCCCATTTGCCGTACCAAATAAGGTAAATGTTAATCGGAGAAGACGAGAGCACCGGGCCCATGTGGTACCGGAGATTGACCAAATTGGAGGAGCCCTCGAATCTTTTCGAGGCGGAGAGGCTTGGCGGCGGAAGTTTTGGGTTGTGCACGGTGGCGGATCCCGACCGAAATTTCGAAGAGGAAGAAGAAGCTGCCGCCACGACATCGGTGTAAAGAACGAGGAGAATAGAAAAGGCAAGAAGGGGGCGGAGAGATGACATTTTCTGGGCCGATGCAGTGGCGGAGACGGCGGCGGTAGCAGCGGAGGAGGTGGAGCAGAGAGGCGGAAATGGAGGGGTATTTATAGGGACGGTGAAACTGAGGGAAGGGAATGTGGTTGGAGACAGCTAGTTATGTATTTTACTGCAATTCTTTTTCCTTATTTATTTATTTTCAATTTTTTTAAAGTTAAATTTAAATTCATTGGTATTTTTCTTAACCAAAATAATAATAATAATAAATTTGTAGCTTTTTAAACACTAAATTTTAAAAATTATATAATAAGTCTTTAAAATTTTAAAATTTTAAAATTGTGTCTATTTAACAATAAACTTTAAAAATTATTTAATAAAATTTAATTTTTTTTATTTTGTATCTAATATATTATTTACCTATTTTTTAATTTTTACCCACAAATTTAAAAATTAAATAATTTTTAGGGAATAATGAATTTGGAACGATAATCGAGGAATAATATGACACTTTAATTTCAATTCTCGAAAAAACTGACTGCTTTGGTTTATGTTTTGCCTTTTAAAACGACAACGTTTTAAGGCTTTTTTTGGAAGTTTTGAATTTCTGTTCATTCATATTTACTTTTTATTCGATATTAAATTAATAAAAACATTTTAACTATAATATATATCTATATATATATTTATTTATTTATTTATATACATATACACTAAATTTTTCAAAACTTTTAATAATATCTTTAAATTAAAAAAAATATTAAAAATACCATTATTCGAGTCTTTTAAAAAAAATCGTTAATATTTTTTTAAAATATATATATATTTGAACTTTTAAAGGTTTAACTTTAAAAAATAACATTAACCGTTTATAGATAATTTATGAGACGTGAGCGTATGGTTTGTAATTGATAGTGATAATTTTTTTTATAAACATTAAACGTGTTAATGCTAATGTAAAAATATCATTAATATTTTTTATATATTTTTTAAAACTTTTTTTATTAAAAAAATAATTTTAAAAGAAAAAAAAACTGTTATTAAAGTATTTGTGAGACAAAAGTATAAAATTTAGGAATTTTTAATTAATTTAACTAATAAAATATTATATATTGCATGAAGTTTATTAATCGACTAAAAAATTGAATATTCGAATTTCTCTATTTATTTGATAAATTATAAAATAATTTTAGTTACTAAAAAAAGCCCCTAGACATAGATAGACAACTATTTTTCTTGTTTTCTTTTTATTCTTATTTTTGAAAAGAATGATATTATTCCGTTTCATATTAATTTAAAATATAGTTTTTAAAATCAATTATTTGGTCACGTTAAATAATTTCTCCTCATTTTATTGTTTGTTACTCTTATATGGTTTGTATTAAAAAATGTATATATCCAAAACTATATATTAAATTTAGTTTTAAATAAAATTACTTAAGAAATTAAGTAAATGTTTTTATAAGTGGTCATCATATATTATTTTAAATTCATATAGTACAAATTTTAAATATATTTTTATGTATACATTAAAATAACAATTTTAATGAAAAACGAACATTTGGGTATCTAAATACACATATGAAGTTGTAGTAGGAGCTTGTGCCTGCTATCTAAGAATTGCTGTATGGATCTCATATGAAAATGCTTGATGCTTCTTTGGCGACCGTGAAATCACTAGATGAATTGCCACGTAGATAGATCAGATCTAGACGTGGCTGTTGCTCTGCGGCAATACAGACTCGGTCTGTCCCTACCCATCTTGGGGTACCATAGCATATTGAGAATAAGGAGGGACATGTTGAACGTAATCACTCCCTTGATTGGAGGCTGTGTCGCTCTGCCTTTACGATTGGTACATAGTTGAGTAGGCCGACCTATTGATTATAACATCTGATTATATAGTTGATCATTTGGACCTTTCAACTCATAGACGTGGGTCTCGAACCTATTAACGAGGATAATCCTGAAGTTCACGAAGAAAAAAGGGAGTTAGAAGAACAATGGACACAACAGTGATTTTTTTAACTGATTGCAAAAGAGGAGAAATCAGCAACATTAAATATATTTTCTCGGAGGATTACAAGTTTTTAACCGACTAGAAAAAAAACTACATTTTTAAGCTGCTCCCATTTCGTTCGCAGCTACTACAGGAATCACTTTTGCTTTCCTTCCCGATCGGTTGTCTCTAGCTTATCCATGAATTCAACAATACTTTAAAACGTTGACCTTGGACAAATCTGATTCTCAGCTTATTTTTAACTCCGGAGAGTATTTCACGACAAATTAAAGAACTCGTTCCATAAATAATTAAAAAAAAAACTTTTTTATATTTAAAAAAATGGTTTAAAATTCGAATATTCTTTTGATGGAAATTTAAAATAAATATGAAATGAAATGATTAAATTATTTGCAAACAAACAATTTTTATAAATGAAAAAAATTAAAAATAATATTATTTATTAAATGGGGCCTAAAAAATTCATGGATTAAGACTTTATCGTTTATCAATCACAAAATTTGATGCTAATATGTCATTTTCAAATATAATTAATTAAAAAAATATAAAAAAGAATAAAAAATAAAATGAATTATTATTAGTGGTTTAAATAAAATTTGATGGGCCTTTGTAAAATATTGACCTAGCTTTTTATCACTAAATATTTGAGTTTGTTTTTTTTTTTTTTTTTTTAAAAAACATTATAGTTTTAAATCCCCGAGGGAATTTGTCTCTCGAAAAGACGACATAGAATATGACACTAGCAATTCACAACTCAACCTAAACCATGGTTGGATTTGGTTGTCGGGTTTTTTCTTTAATTATTAAAAAAAAAATGTACTTATCTACAGTACATGTTCTAATGTATCACTGACATTGGTTACAAAACGTCAAATATTCTTAATCTTCGTAATAATCTTTAAAGTAGGGTGAGGTAGGGTAGAGTTGGATTGTAACCCTATTGTTGTGTTGGTCGGGTTGGCCTGACCAACATATGTCAACCCATGAGCCGACCCGAATTTTAAATTAAAAAAAAAAATCTAACCCAACCTAACGTTTATGATTTGAGGTATATAGTCTGAATTGATCGGGTTCTCAAGTCATTCAAAAGATGATAGCTACAACTATTTAGGGGTGTTTAAGGCTCGTGGTTGGTTGGCGTATAGTTATTTACATAAAATTGTTTAATATGGAGTGTTATTTAATCTATGTTCTAGTGGATTGTGAAGTCGTATTTAGGATGTAGGGTTGGAGGTAGAGTCGAGAAGTATTTATTTAGGGTGCAATAGCTTTACGAGAAAATTGTCAAGGTGAAATTAGGTTTTTTGCTTTCTCGATGCGTAGTGCATACGGGAAAAAATTGCCCAACGACTAGAAAAGCCCTAGAGATTCTATGGAAAATTGGAAACGTCGAAGTGAACTGTGACTTATAAACAGGAAGATCAGGAGATAACGAGCGAAAGATATTCATGATATTAGGTTTTATTTATGTTCTCTCGTTCTTTTTTCTCTCGGTTGAGTTGCTTCGCTCCTTCCCCTCATCAACTCGGACGTTAGTTTGTGCAAACAAAAGATACCTAACACATGACTACCGACAAAATTTCTGACCGAGCCATTTTCTTAGACCCATCAAATAACCGTGTGGAGGTTTATGATCAAATAAATAAAACGAGAATAAAATAATTAAAACTTTATTAATCGAGAAAAATCAAATTAAAAAATTTAAAATTACAGAGACGAAATTATTTATAATTTAATAAATAATAATTTAAAAATAAATCTAACAATTGGAGGCCTTGTCACACTAGTGGATTCCAGTGGAGCAGGCCGCTTTAAGGCAGCACTATGAGAGATTCAAATTCGGCTGATCCTGGCCGTCCAATCCTACGGAGGCATATCTTTTGGGCCGTCCGTATTTGACGTTTTACCGCGATCGTCAATCCGCACCGTTTCACCTTTTCCCCCACACGATTCGGATTCACCTTGCCGTGTTTCGCTAAAATACGCCTTTTTTTTCCTCGATATTTAATCTTATTTATTATATTTTTAAAATATTCATAAAATAATATTAAACTTTTTAAATATAATTCGTGAGTATCGATAGGCTTTACGTCCATATATTGATAATAATTTTTTATTAATAAAGATTGTACTGTTACTATCACGTGAAGGTTTTCTGCATTCCCCTATCTAAATTTCGACATTAATAATCGATGCTATTGATAGTGAAATCTTCACGTCATGTTGAAGACAGATGTCACACGTGAAGATATTAGTATCAAGATCGTCACATATGAAGAACAAGAATGTCACACGTGATCGAATCATCCTCGAGGAAGACGACCAGAAGAGAAAATTGTGAAGTTCAAGAAAAGGACGAGCGGAATAAGTCAAAGCATCTCCTCGACTTCATCGTCGAGTAGGTGTGTAGTGATTTTATTTACTTTTCTTGTCCATGAATTTTATTTTTATAATTTGATAAAAAAAAATTGTAAATAATCTCTATAATTGAAGAGACTATATAAATTATTTATAACTAAATTCTAATTTTATTTAAATTAATAATTTAACAGTTTTGGGCTTCAACATAAAGCCCATCAATGAAGATAGCTTGTCTCAATCCAAATAAAGTGGGCCTCAATATGGGCCTCTAATGGGCTTTAGAGGATGATTTACACATTTCTTTCCCAAACAGACTTGTATGGTCGGTCACCAAAATCATGTCTATGCGAGTCTTAGCTAGTTGTCACTTCTTCCTATTCGGGTTATATGCTATCAAAGCTATTATTGTTGCCTAATTAGTTTTAGCTTACAACATTGCTTTCTCGTTCACGTTTTCTAAAACGTGACTCGGGACTCGAGTATACGTCGACGTTGTCCGTAAAATTCGAATTTCTCATGGTTGACTTGTTCGCTGAATTAGAACAAGTTGGCCCGTTGTTGCAAGAGTGCGGTTGTGACACCTTGTATCTTTACCTTAATTGCCGAGACATAACCTAGTACATTATTATTCGTACCCAAAATTTTTAATCATGTTATTAATATTTAATATTAATTACCATATTTTTATGATCAGATAATAAAAATATACAAATATATTAGAATTGTAATTAAAAAGGAAAATAAAAGGAATGGCATTTTTGTAAATAAGATCAACAAAACAGGAAACGGAGATTATTTTTTAATTTTAATTTTTTTTTCTCTCAGCGACAGAAACCTCCCCCCTCCCGCATCTCTCAACCTGCTCCTGCATCAGTGTGTATCCCATTTCATTTCCATTTCCATTTTCATTTTTTTTTTGTATGGTTTTTTTTTTTCTTCTCTCAATCGGGTTGTGAGGGTCGTTTCAATCACTTGATTTTGTTTTCTCAGGGTTGTTCGATTTGTTCTTAATCCGTGTGTGTTTGATCTGTTTTTTTTTTTTTTTTTTTTTTTTTTTTTTTTAAAATTCCTCATGCGCGTGTGCTGTGATTCCGTCAGCTCGTTTCTCCGATCCAAGAGTTGTAGATTTTGATTTCAGCAATGGCATCGGCGCAGAACTCAGCGCCGAATGTGGATCTCTTTGATGCATACTTTCGACGTGCCGATTTGGACCGCGATGGTCGAATTAGTGGTGCTGAAGCGGTTGCCTTCTTTCAAGGGTCTGGATTGCCCAAACAGGTTCTTGCTCAGGTAACTCCATTACTCCTCCTCCTTTTTCTTTCTTGTTTTTTGGTGTTTGCGCTGTTTTGCACTTCGCATGGTGGGTTTTTGGTTGCTGTTTGAAGTTGACGAAAATTGATGTTGCTTGGGTTTAGTTTAACTGAGATTTCAATCAGGTCTGTAGTTTTTTTTCTTCTTTTGTTATCTTAAGAGGGTGGAATTGCGATTTTGATACCTATTGGCTTTGTGAGTTTGAGAATCTTTGTGAACTTCTAATCTTGTATCTTCATAATTTGGCTTCAGCTCTTGTACTATTTGTTACTGTTTTGTTGATCTATCTGCAGATTTGGGCACTTTCGGACCCGAGACAGATTGGTTTTCTCGGTCGGGCGGAGTTTAATAATGCCCTTAGGCTGGTCACTGTAGCACAGAGTAAGAGGGAACTAACCCCTGAGATTGTAAAAGCAGCATTGTTTAGCCCAGCTGCATCTAAAATACCTGCACCACAAATAAATTTCAATACCCCGCCTGCATCTCAGTTCAATCCTACTCCAGCGTTACCTAAACCTCAGACTGGCATTGGTACTCCAACTCCCTCACAAGGCTCTGGGTTGGAATCACAGGTTGCTCGAAGTGTTACTACGACTGCTTCACCGGTTCCTTCTAGAGAGAATCAATCTGTAAGGCCTCCGTTGGCCACTTCAAATTCTGCTTTCCATCCAGTGCAGGGATTTTCAGGAGTAGGTCCCGTGTCGGGGCCACCTCCAACAAATTCTAGCATCTCGAATGATTGGGTCAGTGACCATGCTGGTGGAGTTCAGGGGACACCTTCACAACCTCCGAACATAGGATTCAGTCCTGCTGGAACACAGGTTGGATTTGGGCAATCAAGTGCAGGACTAATAACTTCTCTACCCCCTAGGCCTCAGACTGCTCCTGGAATAAAGTCGGCTACACCATCACCTGTGGATAGTAATGTGCAAGGTTTTTCTGGAAATGGGATTGCTTCTGGATCATATTTTGGAGGAGGGCACTTTGCTGCAAGTTCTGTTCCCTCAAAACAAGATGTCCCCTCGGATAAATTGTCGACTGGCAATATCAGTTCTACATCAGCCACTGTTCCTGTACCTTCTGCTACACAACCAATAGTTAGAGCAGGTTCCCTTGATTCTTTGCAAAATTCATTTATGAAACCACCTCTTGCTAATCAGCCTCCACGGAACCAGCCACTAGGGAAGCCCAATCAACAGAGCATATCGCACCCTGCTTCCTCTGGATTATCAACAGGATCTCAGAACTCTGTTTCTGGTCAATCTCAGCGCCCTTGGCCTAGAATGACACAGACTGATGTGCAGAAGTATACTAAAGTTTTTGTTGTGGTGGATAAAGATAGAGATGGAAAAATTACCGGTGAAGAAGCACGCAATTTGTTCTTGAGTTGGAGACTGCCAAGAGGTATAAATTCATTTTAAGGAGGATTTTGAACTTTTCATTTCAAATTTTGCAAGGTCGCTGTCCCCTTTTCCACTTTCTATTTATCATCATTCCCGATTCTTCGTTTGTTTTTGAGTCTGTTATACAACAAGTTCGGACTGTTCTGTAACTTCTAAGCACATTGAAACATGAAGTGAAATTTAGGTTCTAGTTGTGAATCACTTTGTGTGATATTGATGAATAATCTTTGAGTTGTCTAGTGGTGCTTGCCACTCAATTCCACTTGCATACACACCCATACAATCGGATACAACATTTGAAAACTGCCTTTTGACCTTTTATTTTATTGTTAAATGTCCTGTTACTTCCCCTGGATGATACTTATTTTTTCTTCTATGGTTAAGAAACAATTTTAAAATTAGACGGAATGTAAAACAAAAAATTGTTGGGTGGGTAGTGGGGGGGGGGGGGGGGGGGGGGGGG
>NW_019268564.1:1445618-1479524 GCF_002738365.1 Cucurbita moschata
CGGGGGATTTCCTTTTCTTTTCATGTGTGATTTCTTTATATTGAGACACACTGCCGCTTGTAAAGAAACTTGCTTTGTGCCGTGGTTGTTTGTGTTAGAAATTCTTTGATCAATCTTCCTTATTTTAGGCTTGTAGGCTGTCTGCCAAGTGATATTTTCTGAACTTGCTTTAGTTACTACAAAGTCAGCACTATGCTAAACCTTTCTCTTCTTAGAAGTTGGAAAATTTTGAATTGTTTCATTGATGGTCAGATTAGAATCTTTCTCTTTCTTATTTAAATGGTTGTTTGTTTATTTGATAAATCTATGTTATTAGTATTATTTTCTCGGTTGATAGTGATATTCTCACAAGTATATTATTGTTGACATCTGTCAGAGGTTTTAAAGCAAGTGTGGGACTTATCCGATCAAGATAATGATAGCATGCTTTCTGTCAGGGAGTTCTGTATCGCACTCTATTTGTTGGAGCGACATAGAGAAGGGCACATTCTTCCTGCTATGCTTCCTAGCAACGTCGTGTTTGATTTTTCCAGCAATGGTCATCCTGCAACTCCGGCTGCATCTAACTATAGCAATGCAGCTTGGAGACCTACAGCTGGTAATCCCTTTTGACGAGTTACTTCATGGCCTTTTGCAATTAGTTGGACTCCTCTCGGTGGGATGAAATTTACCCCAACACTAACACTTTTCTTTAATTAAAAAAGGTTACCAACAGCACCAAGGGGTTCCTGGGTCTGGTAATGTGCATGGAGCTCCTGTAGTTGGAGTACAACCGCCTACACCTGCTGCTGCCTCCCCGGTTGAGGATGAGCCACAGTCCAATAAGCCAAAATCAAAGGTTCCTGTGCTGGAGAAAAATCTTGTTAGTCAACTTAGTACAGAGGAGCAGAACTCCCTCAACTCAAAGTTCCAAGAAGCAGCAGATGCGGAGAAAAAGGCACCTCATTTCCTTCTAATGTCCTATTTTTGTTCTATCCTCTGTTATAAACATAGTAGTGATCTTGGTTCGATTTCACCCGAGTTAACATGGAATGAGAAATAAGACACCCCACTTGTACACATAGATGTTCTTTTTTATTTCTTGAAAATAGGTTTTGTAGATTGGAAAACTTACTGCTAGTGTATCTTCTCCCTTATTTTCTTTTCTTCTTTTCTTCTGTAGTCAGAAGTTTTGATCGAAGTTTGAAGTCCCCTCGTGCTAAGCCATCATGAGGATTAATATTTTTAGTTTGTTAAAAATAAGCCATAATATCAGTTGCTCTGTTATTAAATACTTTATGTTTACTACTGCTTTTGTGATTTGTCTGTCACTCATACTTCGACACATCTTGATTTGTTCAATGAAGGTTGAAGAATTGGAGAAGGAAATTTCGGAATCTAGACAGAAAATTGAGTATTATCGTACTAAAATGCAAGAACTTGTAAGTACTGAAGAATTTTTTTATGTATTCTCTTTTTTCTTTAAACCATGGGGTATTTGTGGTTGTTATACGTATATATGGACTGTAATGAATATTGTCCAAAGAGTTTTGGAAAGATGATGCTTCTGATGTTGCAGATGCTTTGCCTCCCCCCTCCACACAGGCAAGGGAGAAAAGAAAACTGCAGAATACAAATATATATTTTTTCTGGATATTATTTGATTTTCTCCTTGCATTGGTGTTTTTGGCAACTTTTTCCTTGCATTTATTTTCATTCTGTGAATTTAAAGCTGTTTCCTGTGAAAAATAATAAAATTCTAGAAATGTAACCGAGCACCTCTCGCATGCTTGATTGAAAGGTGTATGATTTTATTAGCACTCATTTCTGTCTTGCTTTTGCTAAATTAGGCTTTTGTGCTGTATATGTTCAATGAGGATGGATTTAGTTCTTTATTACCTTACTGCTTTTCCTGAATTTTTCTTCCTTCAATAAGGTCTTGTACAAGAGCAGATGTGACAATCGGCTGAATGAAATATCTGAAAGAGTGTCTTCAGAAAAACGTGAGGTATCTATTTGATGGAATAATGTGTGGTTCATCCTTGTTTAACTTAAATGATTATAGTGAACTCATTGAAGGTATTGATTATTTCAGGTAGAGTCCCTTGCTAAGAAATATGAAGAGAAATACAAACAATCTGGTGATGTAGCCTCCAGATTAACCGTTGAAGAAGCTACATTCCGTGATATACAGGTTCCTTCACTGTTTGTAAATCAGATTGTGGGAACCAATTTAAACTATGCTATGCATTCAGAAACTAATGATATTTGATGCTGTTGTTTACTCTGGTTTAGGAGAAGAAGATGGAACTGTATCATGCGATTGTGAAGATGGAAGAAGATGTTAGTGAAGATGGCATTATTCAGGTAAATTTTAGTTTTCTGGCCGATTGAACAGTGCAGGAGTTCATCTAAGGTCATTTCTATAACCAAAATTTCAGGTTCGTGCTGATCGTATTCAAGCAGATATAGAAGAATTAGTGAAATCTCTCAATGAACGCTGCAAGAGTTATGGTTTGCGTGCGAAACCAATAACTCTGAGTGAACTACCTTTCGGTAAGTTTCTTGAAATGCATTATTTACTCTGCCAAATCTCAGTTGTCTGGGTAGCAGTTTTCTTTCTAGCCGTGTCAATTTTTGTGTCGACATGAAATAAAATCAAGATGTCTTGCTTATGAATGATTTACATGCAAAACAGAAAGATTTACCTTCCATTTTTGTGAACTAGTCAGTCATAACACATGCAATCTTAATTAAAGAATTTTTAGACCGACATGTATTTTGAATCTTACTTGATATCTTAACTAAGAGAAATATGTGAATGTGAATTTGGGTACATTATAAACTAACTGGAATTTAGTAACGAAGACTGTAGGCTTGTCTTTTCTTTCCTTCCTCTAATGAGAATGTAGTGACTCAATTAGATACTCCGACACTAACAACAATTCTAATTATGTCTCCGACAATAAAATTTAAAACATTAAATTGCTATGTACGTGTAAGAAAATCAGTCATTTACTTCCAATTTGATGATTTTTAATCTATTTGGCTGATATCAAATAAAGACTTTTTTGTAATAATTATATGGAGTATAGTTCCTATGGTTATAAAGTATACTACCTCCCCAATTTGATGTTTTATATCATCTTCAAATTCCTCGCACACAGATCATCTTTTTTTTTTTTTTTTTTTGGGGGGGGGGGGGGGTGGTGCTATATTATAAATGGATGTTCTCTCTCTCTTTCCCTTAGTTTTTTTTTGTTCTTCTTAAGATCTTTTTGTTTTCTTTTGTTGTTGATCATTTTCCTCATTGTTTCA
Organism: Cucurbita moschata; assembly: GCF_002738365.1. Lineage (NCBI taxonomy): Eukaryota > Viridiplantae > Streptophyta > Magnoliopsida > Cucurbitales > Cucurbitaceae > Cucurbita > Cucurbita moschata. The sequence goes on from NW_019268564.1 coordinate 1,448,916, forward strand.
AATAAAGGCTGGCAACCTGGCATCCAAGTGGGAGCTGCTGACTGGGACGAGGATTGGGATAAATTTGAGGAGGAAGGTATGCCAGAGGAATTTATATTAGTCATTAACTGATTATTATGCCTTCTTGCTTTACCTTATTTGTGGTGACTGCAGAACGATGAATCATTCATAATTTTTTTTCAGGTTTCACTGTTGTCAAGGAACTCACTCTTGATGTGCAGAATGTCATAGCACCTCCAAAGCAGAAATCCAAATCTGAGTCGGTGCAGAAAGAACAAGGTTCAGCCATTGACAGCCAAAAAGTTACACCTGCACCAGATGTTGATACCAAGGACGGAGGTTCTACACCTGATGCTGATTCCAAGGGAGAGAAACCTCCTAGTATGGATGAAAAAGCTGTTGAAAATGGTTCCGTACACGATAATAAAAGTGAAGATGGATCAGCCAGAAGTGCTCCTAACAGCCCCTTTGCAAGTAGTGTTATTGAAAGTCCCAAGGAACACAGGGATTCCAATTTTGGGAAGGCTGCTGGCTTTGATGCTTCACCCCGTGACAAGGACACTCAATATAGGGATTCCAATCTTGGGAAGGCTGCTGGCTTTGATACTTCACCCCGTGATAAGGACGCACTAAGGTATTGTCAACTGTCTTTTTTTCCCCCCCCTCGAAGTAGTGTTTATGACCATATGTTGGGCCAAAGTGTACATGGTGAGGGAGAGTGTTCGAAAATGATTTGAAAAGATTAGGCCCTATATAACGGATATAAAGTATCAAAGAAGAATGGGTTGAAAATATTTTACCGTAGCCCAACAACTTAAATTTGTTATAGTTTTAGTGATGATTTAATGTATCAAAATTCCTCAATCTAACTCGTCTTCTTGTGTCGCTATTTCTCTAAGAGTTTTTGTTTTTACTTTTCACTTCTATAGCCTGTTTCTGTGTAACCATTTCTTTGTGGGTAATGGGTCATGGTCTTGATCTTTAGTTGAGTTCCTTTGTTATTGATATGTTTTTAAGAAATAATATTAATTCACAAAAGTGGAGTGTAAAAAGGAGGGTGCTGGGTGTTCAGTTAGAGTGGAATTATGGGAAAACTCCGGATTTATTTTAAAACCAGGAGAGGGGAGATATACAAAAAGAATTGATTCTTTATCAAGAAACCAGAGTTGCAAGAGGAGTTCATATCTACTATCATTCCTATGACTTTTTTTGCATTGAAGTTTTCTCTCTGCTCTTGAAGAATTAATTATATCTTTAACTATTTCTTCAGTGATCATGGAGGTGCGGGATCTGTGTTTTCTGGTGACAAGAGCTATGACGAACCAGCTTGGGGAACGTTCGATATGAATGACGATGTTGACTCTGTTTGGGGCTTCAACGCTGGAGGTTCCACTAAGGTAAGCATTAAACTGTACGTTATAATTGACGAATCAATTAGCACAAATGCTTTTCACTTTATTCTATAAATATTTTCCCCTTGAACTTTCCTCCTGATGCATTCAGTTCCTTATACTTGGGAAGTAGGAAACATGGATGCTCTATTTATGTCGGAGTGCTCGTGTTGGACACACATGTATGAACAGAGCACATGCCCAACAAGCAAAAAAAAAGTCATTTTTTTTCCTTTTGAATTCCGGACACATGGATCTGTTCATCCGAAAAAAGAGAGAAGGTTACACACTGATGTGGCAACCACTAACAAGTATGAAAAACGAATGACCCAGCCCTAAACAAACCAATTGAATGGTTACTGCAATTGCAACCCTTAAAAATTATTCAATTATAATTTTTTGTGTTCTAGTTTTTTGTTACATTTATGTGATATATCTATTATGAATTGTTAAATGTATCAATATATTCACACATTAAATACCTTTGTACTTGAAAATTTCAATTGTTTAATAAGTATGTCATTTTTGTATGGTGATTCTGAGATCTTGTTTAGATCTGCTTGCTGCTAATGTTCATTTCCTTCAGCGTTTGTTCGTTAAGCTGTTAGTGAGACCTGCTGATACATATATTTAATTTTGCCTTTTACTTTTTGTAGACTGACAATGATGTTAACCGAGACAACTATTTTTTCGATTCTGGGGACTTGGGCTTGAATCCTATAAGAACAGAACCATTCCAGGCCAAGAGAAGTACATTTGCTTTCGATGAGTCTGTTCCTAGCACCCCACTCTTCAACTCGGGCAATTCTCCGAACAATTACCACGAGGGATCAGAACCAAGTTTTGAGAGCTTCTCAAGGTTTGATTCTTCCAGTGTGCATGAAGGTGGTTTCCCTCCGCGAGACACATTTGCACGATTCGACTCAATGCGCAGCAGTAAAGACTTCGACCAGGGCCCTGGATTCTCACCATTTGGTCAGTTTGATACATCACGCAGCAGTAGAGACTTTGACCAGGGTGGATCCTCATTGACGCGATTCGATTCAATGCGCAGCAGTAAAGACTTTGATCAGGGATTCCCTTCATTCTCACGATTCGATTCAATGCGCAGCAGCAAAGACTTTGATCAGGAATTCCCTACATTGTCACGGTTCGATTCGATGCATAGCAGCAAAGATTTTGATCAAGGCCACGGATTTCCATCATTCGATGATGCAGACTTCGGATCAACAGGGCCGTTTCGGGCATCCCTGGATAATCAAACTCCAAAGAAAGGATCAGATAACTGGAGTGCATTTTAGCCAGGTTTGCATTGCTCCTTTTACATATGATATATTTTGTCTAAAGCCTTCTAGAACGCGGTTTAAGCTTGGGATAATATGATATTATTTGAGATGTAGGTTTGTCCTCAGTGTGCCCCCCATCTTTGCCTCAGGTTGATGCTTTGTGATGTATTTTTTCTGTTCACCTTTGTGTATTCAATTTTTTTTCTTTGTTTTTTATATAAATTTTAAATTCATTTGTATGTTCTTTTTAAGAGAATCCTATGCACAGCTTATTGGCGTGATAAATTTGATTAATCTGCACAGTATTATTACCTGTTGAACTATGATCCCACTGAGCCTTGAGGCTGCTGGACTTGCTTCTGTATGTGACCTTTTTTGATTATTTAGAGTGATTTTTGCAGCAATTTTGCTAAATATTGGAATATATTTGTGGAAGAGTTACTATTATTTTCTTAAAATCTTCATTGGATGGGATCTTTGCTCTTTACAATTTCATCATATTGGTGAAATTGTTTCATATCAAGATGATGGAATGTGTTGTTATGAGTCTCAGTTATGCTAATTTGATATTATTAAACGGGTTTTTGTGTTGGATGAAATGTCATTGCTGCCAAATGGATTTATCTATAATTATAGAGAAGATTAGAGAAGATTAACCTATGAACAGGGTATTTGAAATTGTAGCAGAGCGTTCGGACTATCTTGTGTGCACCTCGATCAATCTTATCAGACAATCGTCTGATTCAGATATTAAATCTTATAAAGGTAAAGGTAGCCACCATAGATTCTATACCGACACTAAAACTTTCTATGCTTTTAAAAATGCGATTGTTTTTATCGACCAAATGGCGTAACATAGAACATAAAAGAAAGAATTCCCTGAAAATTATGGCCAAAAAGTATTATTATAATCACAAGGGTCGAAATACAAGAGATGAGTGCAAGTGCACCAATATTCATTCTTACCATTGCATTTCAGAAACTCACATCAAAAGGCTTCACATTTATATGTCTAAAGGCAAAAACATCCTTGTTCTTTTACTTCATCTCCTTCCTCTAACCTGCTAACCTACTAACCTACTACCTACGATCGTGAAGAAGGATGGGAAGCAATACCACACCGGTTGGTAATGGTAGATGAGTCGTCTCTATGTCGTATCTTAATACACGTCAAAGTAGCTTGGCACAGTGGTAGTAGTCATGTACCATCGACGAATATTGTTGAAACTAATGGTGTGTTCATAAAACTAAAAAGATTATAAAAAAATCTCACTAGTAAAACATAAATTTAACCTCAACATAACTCAACTGATTAAATCATATAATCGGCCAAAACGTCAAATGCACTACTACCGGGGGAATAGAGATGAATACCGACACTACTTTGCTTTTCAATTGATATTGTCGGTGTTGTATTCTCACAAGGTAAATATCCTTGAAGCTTCCTCTTCCTGAAAATTTCTTGCCATTGCAAGAATACAAATTCTTCCTTAGAAGAAGGCATGTAGATGCAATGAAATGTTCTTGAACTGTTTGATTATCTCATCATTTTAGCTAGCTTCCGGAACCAGTATGGTATCAAAGATAAATTCAACTACAACAAAAGAGGATCAAGAATCAAGCCATTTTGCATATGTCAAAATGCAGCATATCAATACAGTTAATCCAAGCACCAAATGGATGCAAAAGCAACACAATTTTAGCTCTACCCCACTGACAACAGATAGACCACTTGATGGCCAAACTAAGCAATTTTTTTTTAGACAATAGGTTTAATATACTGTTTTTTTTTTTTTATATTTGTGATCGTTTGGTCAGTTTCTATGCACCTCGACTCGATTCTTTTCATGGGATAACTATATGACCCTAAACATGATATTTAATATACTTGTCAGGGAAGAAGAGATCTTAGATCAAACAAAAGCCATTAAAGTAAACAGCAAGGCAGGATTTGCCTCTGTAATGGTAAGTGAATACTTGAAAGCCAGGACCAGGCAGCTAATTCAAGTTCAAGATCGTGCTTCTTTGTGGCAGACTTGTTCCTTTGACTTATTGTGAGAACTTTGGCTTGAGAGGAACATCAGAATTTTTAGGGAGGTCGGTGGATTGTGGGAGGAAGGTTGGGGCGTAGCTAGGTTTAGTTCATCCTTATTGGTGTCTATTACCGGCCTTAATTAGGTGTGCTAACGAGGACGCTGGACCACTAAGGGAGGTGGATTGAACATTCCTTAAAAGGATGTGGAAACCTATCCCTAGTAGACGCGTTTTAAAAACCTTGAGGGGAAGCCTGAGAGGGAAAGCCCAAAGAGGACAATATCTGCTAGCGGCGGACTTGAGCTATTACAACTTGATTTGATCCTCTCGGATTGAAGTCATTTAATGGGTTCTTTTTGTATCCACCTATACATTCTTCCATCTTTTTCCATAAAAACTAAATTTCTTACCAACAAATGTATACACTAAATGGCCTCTTTCATGCAGATTTGATACTTCTAAACTTATAGATTACACATTCATCACTAAAGTTCATAATACGAAGTGCCGAACGAAAGTAGTCATCTACTAACCTTCCTCTTTCCGAATGTTAGGCTGATCAACCAAAAGTTGCTGTAAGGAACTGAGATCTTGGGCACTATGATTCCTAGCAATTCAAGATGCACATTTTTTCAGAGGGAAACAAATGGACCATAAATAATAACATAATTTGGAAGCAGAAAACAAAAATAAGATGATAAAAGGAATGAATCTAATAATGTATAAATTCATATGAAACATTACAAGAAAAGGATGTTTCATATGCAACTATCAAAAGCAATGGGATAAAGTTACCTGGGTTTCCAGAAAAGTTCTGGAAGTGCTGAGACCATAGACTCTTTAAGATGGTACCTGAAGAGATTGAAACAAGTTCATTATGAAGCCAAATACACATCCAGTAAAAAACTTGCTTTCATGATCAGAAAAATTCGTACTCAGAGCGGTGCATGTCACATAGAAGCCTTAACCCATTCAAGCAATCTTCAAGACTCGGTTTTAATCCAACTCTTTGTTGCAGTTGTTTTGTTGATGGCTGATTCGAACCACCTTTGATTAGTTGCTTCCCATCACGATAAATCTTCTCCATTGAACGGACAATATTCCCAAGTTCTTCCCTGAGAAAATTATTCAGATTCTTCACTGATGTAAACAAGACAGCAAAAACGTTTGTCGAACTGTTTGGAAAAATTTCATGATTGTCATTTTCTTGTTCAATGACATGAACTTCTAACATATTGATCGAGGATATATGTTTTAATCAATTGAGCTATGTAGAAGTTGAAAATTTCATAACGGTCTGGTTTTTTATTCCGACATATCCTAGGAACCACACACGGAAGCAAGAAAGGAAATTGAAACAAAAACAAAAACAAACCTACATTGTCTTTATAATAGACGAGAAAACGAGTTGCAACGATTCCATCTGCTTAGCCAATAGCGCATCTACAATGCCATCCATGCCAGACAGACTGCCATAATTGTTAGGATCTTGAAGCACCTGAAAATAATTTTTCAAAGATTCTAATCTTGAAACTGAAAACAAAAATTATTTATCAGCATAATAAAATGAGAATTGAGGCTGACCTGCAACCTCCCAATGATGGAGGAAGCGTTCGTGAACTGTGAAATCAAGCGAACTTGAAGCTCGTCCCAGCGATCCATTTCATCTTTAAACTTTCTGAATCTTTGCTGATACTTTTTCACCATGGCCTCCATTGCTTGGAATTTTAGGGTACTTTGATAACGCCTGCAAATTTCTAACTAAATAGGAAAACATTACTAAAATTCTTCAAGATGCTTATTCACAACATACAATTAACAAAATAATGAATATGAACATCACATTCATGCACACCTCTTTTAACGTAACTCTTTGTAACGATACGCGTTCCAGGAAAAAAAAAAAAAAAAAAAAAAAAGGAAACGCCGGAAATCTCGCGATTTCCGGCGAGGTCTGGTAACAGGACGTACTTCTTTTTGAGTCGTTGTTGTACCTGTGAGAGAGGAGCAGAAAGAGTGAGGTGGGGAATCGATAACGCCGCGAGGCTTCGGACCTTTGTGAGTTCTTAGGTAGGAGCGAACCAACGCCGGGGTATTTCGTAACAAGAGGCACAGACGCACCGTCAAGGACGAACGGACGACGACGGTCTCATCGGCAACAGTAATCGGGTTCCGCGATTAGGGTTCGTCGGGACTCCTCGAGTGAGGAAGACAGAGCAGCGGATCGCGGGTCGGTTCTTCGGGTATCCCGCGAGCTCGCCTCAGCCAACGTACGGCCCGGACACCGACTCTGGGCCGCATATCATCCCGGCCCATGACCAGCGACACCAGCCCGCGCCAGAAGCCGTGCGCCGCCAGTGACCTTCTCGGCTCCTCGGCTCGGTACTCCGGCTTCGTCGGCGGCTCCGTTGCATTCCGCGGCTCGGCTTAGCGGCTCGTTATACAAATAATACATAGATTCTTACGTTTTCGACCCTTCTGTAGCCATTCCCGCCCTTGTTAGGTCAGTGTAACTCCACTCTGATAAATAGGAACGACCTCGATAGTTAGACATAAGTTGTGAAAGGAAAAGCTCAAAAAGAACAATATTAGAATCTACTTGATAGTTAGGCATAAATTGTGAAAGGAAAAGCTCAAAGAGAACAATATAAGAACCTACATGATAGTTAGACATAAGTTGTGAAAGAAAAAGCTTAAAGAAAACAATATCTAACTGTGGGTTTGGACGGTTACAAATAATATCAGAGCTAGATACTAAGCAGTGTGCCAGTGAGAACGCTGGGTCTCCAACGACTAACTGTGGGTTTGGACAGTTATAAATAATATCGGAGCTAGATACCAAGCGGTGTGCCATCGAGAACGCTGGCCCCCAACGACTAACTGTAAATTTGGACAGTTACAAATAATATTAGAGTCAGACACTAGGCGGTGTGCCAGCGAGGACGTTGGGTCCCAAAGCTGATGGGTCGTGGGTAACCTCTTCCCACTTGGGTTAGTCCTCCACAAGCAGGTGAGTGGATTCCCAACTTACCGAGTCGCCTGTGCCACAATATCGTATATTATATTGGAAAGTACCTCCACAAAGCTCAGTGCCCACTTCCCTTCCTCTTCAAGCTTCTTGCTTTTTATCATCTTTTATGCTTTCTTCTTGTTCTTAGTGTAACTTAGTATGTTCTTTATTATTTTTTTTTAACACTTTTTGTCAGAGAAAAGACCTCGTACTAATAGAGACGATTTTGATTGCTTGTGCCCGTTCCCTTGTTGAGAACTATCTTTTTGTAACAGCTCATCGCTAGCAGATATTATCCACTTTAACTCGTTATGTTTCGTCGTCAGCCTCATAGTTTTTAAAACGCATTTGCTAGAGAGAGGTTTTCACACCCTTATAAGAAATGCTTCGTTCCCTTCTCCAACCAACGTGTGATCTCACAATCCACCCCTCTTGGAGGCCCAGCGTCCTTGTTAGTACACCACCCGGTGTTTGACTCTTATACTATTTGTAACAGCCCAAACCCACCGCTAGCAGATATTGTTCGCTTTGGCCCGTTACATATCGTCATTAGCCTCACGGTTTTTAAACGCGCATGCCAACGAGAGGTTTCTACACCTTAATTCGTTCCACTCTCCACAAATGTGGGATCTCACAATCCACCTCTCTTAGGGTCTAAGCGCCCTCGCTAGCATACTGCCCAATGTTTGACTCTAATACCATTTGTAACAGTCTAAGCCCACCACTACTAGATATTGCCTGCTTTAGCCCGTTACGTATTACCGTCAGTCTCACGGTTTTTAAAACGCGCATGATAAAGAGAGGTTTCCACACTCTTATAAGAAATAATTCGTTCCACTCTCCAACCAATGTGGGATCTCACAATCCACCCCCCTTAGGGCCTAAGCTGCCTAATGCCTAACTCTGATACCATTTGTAACATTCTAAACCCATCACTACTAGACATTGTCTGCTTTAGCTCGTTACGTATCACCGTCAGCCTCATGGTTTTCAAACGCGTATGCTAGGAAGAGATTTCCACACTCTTATAAGGAATGTTTCGTTCCCCTATTCCACCCGGTTCAACATGTAAGCATATTTGTGAACATCTCAATATGCTTGTTATTATTAAAAGAAAGGCATATGCTTTTCTTTTCCTTATAAGTGGTCTCATTTCCTCAGGTGTTCATTGTGGGATGTTCATTACTCCTCCAACCTCATTTTATTCATTCATTCCGACATAGAAAGCTCAATTCTGAGCTTAATCTTTATGAACATGGTTTGGCTCCTTTTATCACTCCTTTATATCTCAGAAGGGAGCTCAGGACATGAGGTAGTGAAAGTTGGAGCTATATTTTCACTTGCTTCTGTCAATGGGAAAGTGTCCAAGATAGCCATAGAGGCTGCTGAGAGAGATGTGAATGCTGATCCAAGTGTTCTTGGTGGAAGGAAGCTATCCATATCTATTCATGATGCTAATTACAGTGGTTTTCTTGGTATCACAGGAGGTATAACTCTGCCCATCACAAGCCCTCTACGTTGTTCTTTCTTGTTCGTCAATTTGATTCTTGTCATTTGGGTCTTTTATTGAATTTTCAACTTTGATCCATTTTGATCTCTAATCATGGTTAAAGAATAACTACGTTACCCTTGCCCAAACAGAAACATAGAACCGAGCAAACCGCCAGTGTTTCACGCTGGGTCTCGTAGGAGGGTGGAATGTGAGATCCCACATCAGTTAGAGAGGGGAATGAGTGCTAGTAAGGACGCTGGGTCCTGAAGGGGGTGGATTGTGAGATCCCACGTCAATTGGAAAGGGGAATGAGTGTGAGCAAGGACGTTGGGTCCCGAAGGGGGTGGATTATGAGATCCTACATCGGCGGGAGAGAAAACAAAATATTCTATATAAGGGTGTGGAAACCTCTCCCTAGTAGACGTGTTTTACAAACTTTGAGGGGAAGCCTGGAAGGGAAAGCCCAAAAAGGACAATATCTGCTAGCAGTGAGTTTAAGATACCTGTGTTTAGCAAAATGGAAGTCGAACACCTCAAGAAAACTTTTGATCGTCTCGATAGATTTCTAAGACTTCTATTGCATAATCACTTTTGAAGAGTTATAGATCAAAATAAACGTTTGAAACTACGAGAACTAAAATGAATACACGTTGAAAGTATGAGAACCAAAATGAACATTTCGGCGAACCGAGTAATTTTCTTTTCTTTGTTGATCACAGCAATGAAGTACATGACGTCTGGCACAGTTGCCATCATCGGTCCTCAAGATGCTACAATGGCACAGATACTCTCACATCTTTCAAATGAACTCCATGTCCCATTATTATCATACACAGCCTTGGACCCAGCACTTGCTACTCTGCAGTATCCATACTTCATTCAAACAGCTCCAAATGATCAGTTCCAAATGGCTGCAATTACAGACATTATCGGTTATTATGATTGGCACGACATAGTCGTAGTTTACACCGACGATGATCACTGTCGAAACGGTATGGTTGCATTAGGAGATAAACTTGAAGAGAGAAGCTTAAAAATTTCCTCTAAAGTGGCACTTCCCCCTTACCCAACAGCAACTAGAACAGAAGTTCGAGATGCACTTCTAAAGATAAAAACGATGGAATCTAGAGTGATCGTATTGTACACGTTCTCGAAAACAGGTTTCTTGGTTTTTGAAGTGGCTCAAAGCCTTGGAATGATGGGGGCTGGATTTGTTTGGATAGCTTCTAGTTGGTTGTCAACAGTAATAGATTCTTATTCACCACTTCCCTTGAAAACTACCAACTCCATCCAAGGAGTTCTTACGCTTCGGCTGCACACACCGAGTTCTAAAAGGAAGCGATCTTTTATATCTCGTTGGAACGAGCTGAGTAATGGCTCGGTTGGGTTGAATGCATACAGCCTATATGCATATGATACTGTTTGGATGATTGCAAAAGGATTAAAAGAGTTATTTGATCAAAATGGCACCATTTCCTTCTCCAAAGATGAACGTGTTGGTAGTCTTAGTGGAGAGAGCTTGGATTTTAGCTCACTAGGAATCTTTAATGAAGGAAAGGAACTGCTTAACAATGTATTGAACATCAACATGACTGGTCTGACAGGGCCTATTCAGTTTCTAGATAGATATCCTTTACATCCTTCATATGATATCTTAAATGTTGTGAAATCTGGTATGAAGAGAATTGGGTATTGGTCCAACTATTCCGGGTTATCTATCGTGACACCAGAAACGTTGTATGAACGATCAGCCAATCGTTCTACATCGTCCCAACAGTTAAGCAGCATAGTGTGGCCTGGGGGATCAAGAATAAAGCCTCGTGGTTGGGTTCTACCACTCGATGGAAGGCGGTTAAGAATTGGCGTTCCACATAGAGTTAGTTATCAGGAATTTGTGACACCGGGTAATGGTAATGGCACAATCAGAGGATACTGCATAGATGTGTTCACTGCTGCCATAAACTTGCTTCCATATGCAGTGAATTATGAGTTTGTTTTGTTTGGAGATGGTGAGAAGAATCCTAGCTACTTTGAGCTTGTAAATAATGTTGCATTGAAAGTAAGTAAACTTTCAATGGGCTTTTTGGTTTGTTCTTTTGTAATGGCAAGAATGTAGACTCTACTGAATGAGGGATACTACCTTTGTAGGAATTTGATGCTGCTGTCGGTGACATTGCCATTGTGACTAGTCGGACAAAGGTTGTCGACTTTACACAGCCTTATATCGACTCGGGGTTGGTCGTTATGATCCTTGTCAAGAAGTTGAATTCAAGTCCTTTGGCATTCCTTCGCCCATTCACACCAATGATGTGGATTGCCACAGCAGCCTTTTTCCTCCTCATTGGATTAGTCGTGTGGATTTTGGAACATCGAAAAAACGATGAATTCCGCGGAAATCCCAGGACGCAACTTGTCACGATCCTCTGGTGAGTACTTGATCTGAACAAAGAAGAAAATATTACATTAGATATATGTTTGTGCAATGATACTTGAGATGACCATGTTGAAAAAACATTCGTTAACTCTACGATTGACATCAACTCAAATGAAACGTTCGAGAAATAATGACCGTGTTGAAAGGACAGTCGTATACTTGAGAAATAATGAAATAGCGTTTTGTCTTCTCTATACCCTGTCCCAATTTAGCAATGTGACTATAGGTTAACTATAGTTCTTTTTCGAGTTAAAGAATCGCTCAGGTCACATCGATATAGTCAATCCAATATGCAGCATGTTCTTCAATCATGGTACATTTCTCATCTTAGTATTTCTTGCCTTGTCATGCAGGTTTGGCTTCTCTACAATGTTTTTTTCACATAGTAAGTCTTTTACTTGAAGATTCATGCTTGTTACCTTACCATCAAGTATTTTTCATAACCTCCGAAGAGCTACAAAGCTTTGAATATTCTCATTTTCAGGAGAAAACGTCGTGAGCACGCTCGGACGTTGTGTGCTTGTCGTCTGGCTTTTCGTGGTTCTAATTATCAACTCGAGCTACACTGCTAGTCTAACATCCATATTCACAGTACAACAACTAGCCTCACCTATCACAGGAATTGATTCATTGATATCTAGCCATGTACCTATAGGATTCCAAGTTGGTTCATTTGCTGAAAGTTACTTAACTGAGCAACTTAACGTCCAAAAGTCTAGGCTAATTGCTCTTGGATCCCCAAAGGAGTATGCTGCTGCCCTAAAAAACGGAACGGTCGGAGCTATTGTCGACGAACAACCATACATCGACCTCTTTCTCACAGAGTACTGCGATTTTTCAATTAGGGGCCAACAGTTCACCAAAAGTGGATGGGGATTTGTAAGTATATCAAGACATAACTTCACAGTTTTCATCAATTTTCCTCTATGAATTCTGCTTATTAAGGCTCTTGTTTGGTAACTATGCTCCTTTTGAATGCTATTTAGTTTTTCGTTCATACTTCTAACTATAAGTTTCTTATCTACTTTCTATCAATATTTTAAAACTAAAAAAAAATCGTTCAGAAACTTGTTTTTGTTCTTAAAATTTGGCTGAGAATTCAAATACTTTGTCAAGAAAGATGAAAACTATTGTAAGGAATTAGATGTTTGCTGCAGCAAATTTGAATATCATAGATCTTACCATAGTTTTCTGCATTTTTGATAGGCATTTCCACGAGACTCTCCATTAGCAGTCGACTTATCGACCGCCATACTAACTCTATCAGAGAGCGGCCGCCTTCAAAAGCTTCACGATAAGTGGTTCTCAAGAAAGTCTTGCAGTTCTGGAGAATCCGATTTAGAACAGCTTCAGTTACAGAGTTTCATCGGTCTGTTCTCCATTTGTGCCGGCGTATGTTTACTCGCTCTTCTGCTTCACTTTTTCTTGACGATGTGCCAATTCAACCGCCAGTTGAAACGAGATCCAGAAGCTTCGCCGTCGACCAGCGGCAGTTCTACTTCTACCCCTACGCGTCTGCGGAAATTCTTGGCGTTTGCAGACAAAAAGAAGAATCGAACGACGAGATATTCTAAAAGAAAGATCGAAGATAATAATACATTTCCGAATCAACGTCGAGAGGATTTTGTACATTGAGTTCCATGGAATCAAGGCTTCAACCGACGTTTTCTGTTCTGTTGTTAAGTGGTTCTTAGTTTTTTTTTTTTTTTTTTTTTTTTAAATAATAAATATGACAGTTCAGCATAACTTTTAGTGACTTTTGCTTTAGAGTTTCTCAAAACATTTTTGCCAGTGAGATAGAATTTCTTTGATTATAAATATATGATTATTACAAAATTAGCAGACGTGAGACTTTTCATCCAAGGAGGAACAAAAAAAAAAATTTATTTTTAAAATTTATTTTTATTCCGGTCATTCATTCATATTATATCAAAATTTGATTAAAACTCGTGACAAATATATTAAATTTTATTTATCTTTGAAAATTTAATATATATATATATATATATATATATATATATATATATATATATATATTCCTTCCTAACATAATAATTAATGAAAAATTCAAGAAAGTCAAATTTGAATTTATATTACAAAAATTTGTAAAATTATGTGGTCTAAAAACAACTCATGAAGCACAATTTCCTCATTTTCTTAGCAGTCAATGGCCGCCAAACGTCCATGGAATTGGGCTTCATAAACACAGCAACCCAGCCATGCCACAGAGGGCCCATTTAGAAAACGCAAGGCGGAATATGTTCGTCGTCGTCTAAGTCGAGGACAGAGTGTCACAATTATTCCAAACTTTTAGGGCCATGTATTTTCCAATCGCGAACGTGGCTATATCCACATCAATGAAGAAAAAGGAGAAACAACGAAACATTTCCCAAAACCCTTCACTTACCCAGTTGTGATCTTCATAACGAACCAGCCGCGCAGGGTAGAAAACAGGAATTTCAATCAAATTCATTGATGGGTCTCTCTGAAAAAGCACGAACAGGGAGTGGCTTGGAGGTAAGAATCTAGAACAAGAAGAAGGGTTTTGAGGGAGAAAGAGATGAGAGAGGTTGAAGGAAGAAGGCTATGCCAGGAGTTTTCAGCTGGGTATTATGGCCTTTGTACTGTTGGGGGAATGCTCAGTGCTGGGGCTACCCATCTTGCTCTTACGCCTCTTGATGTCTTGAAGGTTAATATGCAGGTAGCTCTTGGTTTTTGTTGTATAATGTTCATTATGTTCTTATGAGTTGCTTTGATTGTTCTTGCTGCTCTGTTCCTTCATGAATGGTTTAGTTGAAATGTTCATAGTTTATGAGTCTTGTGAGCTGTTTGTGACTAGTTTTAGTATGAGACTGAGGGAGTATGAAAGGAATTTTGAGCTATGTTTTTGAAAATTATGCTTAGGATTTCACCTTTCTTAAAGAAACGATTCGATTCGTATTCAAAACGGTTCGATTCTTAGTCAAATTCCAAGAACAAAAACAAGTTCTTAAGAACTTAAGTTCGTAACCATTTGGTTTTTTAAAACTAAACTTATAAATACAACTTCCACTTATAAGTTCGTTCGTTTGTTATCGACATTTTACCCGTGTTTTGAAAGATGAAGCGAAGTTTTGAACACGAAACAATAGTTTTTATGAACTTGTTTTCGTTTTTGGAGTTTGGCCAAGAATTCAAGCGTCTCTTTTGGAAGGATGGAAACCGAGTACACTTTTCAAACTAAAACAAATAACCAAATAGTTATCAAACGAGATATATATACAGTGTTAGGAATCACGGATCTCTACAATGGTATGCTATTGTCCACTCTGAGCATAAGCTCTCGTGGCTTTACTTTGAGCTTCCCCAAAAGGGCTCATACCAATGGAGATGTATTCCTTACCTATAAACCCATTGATCATTCCCTAAATTAGCCAATGTGGGACCCCCTTCCAACAATCCTCCTCTCGGACAAAGTACACCATAGAGTCTCCCCTGAGGCTTATAGAGCCCTCGAACAACCTTCCCTTAATTGAGCCTCGATTCCTTTCCTTTCTTTGGAGCCTTCGAACAAAGTACACCCTTTGTTCGATACTTGAGTCACTTTTTTTTAGTGCATCTTCGAGGCTCACAACTTTTTTGTTCGACATCTGAGGATTCTATTGACATGGCTAAGTTAAGGGCATGACTTTGATACCATGTTAGGAATCACGTCTCTCCACAATGGTATGATATTGTACACTTTGAGCATAAGCTCTCATGATCATTTCCTAAACTAGCCAATGTGGGACTCCCTCCGAACAATCCTCAACATATAGTTCGTTATTTTCAGAAGCTAATCCATCATATTTGTACATCTCTTGGAAACAAGAATCGACAATAAAACTAATCTTACGAGTTCGTTTTCTACCGTAGGTGAATCCTATTAAGTACAATGGCATTTCTTCTGGTTTTTCGGTTCTTTGGAGGGAACAAGGTCCTTCATCCCTTTGGAGAGGTTGGTCCGGCAAGTTATTCGGATATGGCGTTCAAGGCGGGTTCAAATTCGGTCTCTACGAGTACTTCAAGAAGTCTTACTCTGATTTGTTGGAAGGCCACAGCAGAAGTTCCATATACTTTCTCAGTAGTGCTTCTGCTCAATTCTTTGCTGATGTTGCTCTCTGCCCTTTTGAAGCTGTCAAGGTCAGAGTCCAAACACAGCCCTATTATGCCAAGGGATTGGCTGATGGCTTTCCAAAGCTATACTACAGTGAAGGTCTTTCTGGGTAAGCAATGGCAACATCTCTTTATCGTCTTTTACGTCTTCAATATCTTCGTTGATATCGATCTTTTATTGCAGTTTCTACCGAGGTCTTTTTCCACTTTGGGGACGAAATCTTCCATGTAACGTCTCTAACTCGTTGCGTTTTCTAGCTGTGATATCTGTTCATTTCGAAAACGGAAAATTGAATATCGTTATCAAATAGGGCCTTATGTTTTTTCAGGTTATCGTGGAACGCTAATGTATTGAACTTCTAAAGCGTAATTGTTTCTCGTTGCTAATATTATCATTTGTGAATTGTCTTTGACAGTCTCCATGGTTATGTTCTCGACATTTGAGCATTCGGTGGACTTCATATATCGAAAGATCATTCAGCATAGAAAGGAAGATTGCTCGAGAACGCAACAGCTTGGTGTTACATGTTTGGCTGGCTATGCAGCTGGAGCTGTTAGTACTATTGTCTCGAATCCAGCTGATAACATTGTTTCCTCTCTTTATAATAAAAAGGCTGATAGTATAGTGCAGGTACTCCTGCTGCTCTCTTACTCTCTCTTATTCCTTAAAAAGTATGCCTAGTTATCGAGAAAATCGTACCGTAGGTCCCTCGCTAAGAAGAAATGTGGCGCTCTTAATGAAGCATGCACCCTAAGTTAAAAGGAAGAACCTAAGTAGATATTGTCCTTTTTGAGATTTTCCTTTCGGGCTTCCCCTCAAGGTTTTAAAACATGACTACTGGGAAGAGGTTTCCACACCCCTATAAGAAATGCTTCGTTCCCCTCCCCAACTGATGTGAGATCTCACAATTCACCACCCTTAGGATCCAATTTCTTTGCTAACACACCGTCCAGTGTTTGACTCTAATACCTTTTGTAACAGCCAAAACCCATCGTTAGCGGATATTGTCTTCTTTGAGCTTTCCCTTCCGGGCTTCCTCTTAAGGTTTTAAAACGCATCTACTATAGAGAGGTTTCCACACAGAAATGTTTCGTTCCCCTCTCCAACCAATGTGAGATCTCACAATCCACCCCTCTTGAGTGCCCAACGTCCTTGAGTCTGGCTCTGATACCATTTGTAACCGCCCAAACCCACTAGCTAGCAGATATTGTCCTCTTTGGACTTTCCCTTCCTAGCTTCTCCCCGAGGTTTTAAAACGCATCTACCGGGGAGAAGTTTCCACACTCTTATAAGGAATGCTTTGTTTCCCTCTCCAAACGACGTGGGATCTCAGAGCTAATTTATTTCCATATTTTTTCATAGATATGTGTGTTTGGGTGGCACTTTAAGCTCCTAAGGGTGCATTGCACTGTTGTACTACTCATGCTTTTAGAAGTACTTCTCTAGAGATGAAGTAAAACTAAATGGTGTTTTTGTTTGGATATTGTTCTTGCAGGCAGTGAAGAACATAGGATTTGGCAATCTATTTACTAGAAGTCTCCCTGTCAGAATTGCACTTGTTGGTCCTCTTGTTACATCGCAATGGTTCATTTATGACACAATTAAAGTGCTAAGTGGACTGTAAGTATTTTTTTCTTGCATCGTATTCAATGTTTAAATATCATATCGTTAAGATGCATTAGAAGTGGAGACGGGGGATGAGAGAGGGAGAGTGTGAGATCCCACATCGATCGGAGAGGGAAACAAAGCATTCCTTATAAGGGTGTGGAAACCTCTCTCTGTCAAACGTGTTTTAAAACCTTAAGGGGTAGCCCTTGAAGGAAAGTTCGAAGAGGACAATATCTGTTAGCGGTGGGCTTGGGCTGTTACAAAGGGTATCAGAGCCAGTCACCGAGCGGTGTGCCAGCGAGGACGTTGGACCCCCCACAGGGGTGGATTGTTAGATCCCACGTCGGTTGGAGAGGGGAACGAAGCATTCCTTATAAGGGTGTGGAAACCTCTCCCTATCAAACGTGTTTTAAAACCTTAAGGGAAAGTTCGAAGTGGACAATATCTATTAGCGGTGGGCTTGGGCTGTTATAAATGGTATCAGAGCCAGTCATCGGGCGGTGTGCGAACGAGGACTTTAGACCCCCAAGGGGGTGGATTGTTAGATCCCACGTCGGTTGGAGAGGGGAAGGAAGCATCCCTTATAAAGGCGTGGTAATCTCTCCCTATCAGACGTATTTTAAAATCTTCAAGGGAAGCCCTAGAAGGGAAAGTCCAAAGAGGACAATATCTGCTAGCGGTGGGCTTGGGCTGTTGAGTCTTTTGGGAAAGAAAGAAGAGTGATTATGAGCCCTTTTGGTAACATAATAACACCCGATCAACATTCTTATGAGCCCTTTTGGTAACATAATAACACCCGATCAACATTCTTTTAAAATGAATGAATCTACGAGACATAAATTTGAACTTTTATATCTATTAAGGTATTAAAATTTCGATTTTGAGTCCAATAGATTCGTCAATTAAAATAATGTTGAATATGTGTAAGACCTATTCTATACAAACTTGCAAGCTCACGGACTTATCAAACCGTCGATAGTTTATAGACTGGTCCGTTCAGGGACCTATTAGAAATAAGCTTTAAAGTTCAGGGACTCGTTTGAAATAACTTGGACGTTTAGGACTTTGACCTTTATTTTAAAAGTTGCGATATGACCTTTGACCTTTCATAGACGTTTCAAAATTACTTTTAGAGTATAAGAACCTTAGAATGTCAGACGAAAAGTCAACGTGTTTGATGTCTTGCTTTCATACTTAATATATGCAAGCATCCTAATCGTTCTAGGTCATCGTCACCTCTTCCTTTCATCCAATAGTCTAACGAGTTTCTATTCTAAGGGTAGTTTTGAAACGTTTATGAAAGGTCAAGGGTATTATTGCAACTTTTGAAACAATAGAAGTACTTTAAAAAAACGAGTTTGTTGGGGACGATTTGGTAAAATGCCTAGTTCTACCAACCCTATTATTTTTCTTTTATAATTTAGGCCTACAAGTGGAGGGGTCAACAGGCAATTGGAAGAAGCTTAGCCATCAACCTTGTTGGAGCTTTCTGGTGAAGGGCAGAACTGTTGATCATCATCAGATGAATTCAATAAAAAAAACATGGTAAATTTTACTTTTACCTCTTATTTCCATTTAGATAAATTAAAATTTACCAAAATCTAGTTATTTTATCGTTCTAAATCTTTAGATATATGTATATAATATTAGAATAACGGGTTTTTGTTGCAATGTCGTTGTCACGAAATTTATTTTTATTGTTCTTTTTTCGAGTTCATCACGTGACGTGAAGAGATTTGGACCTCATTGGTCGATGGTATATGTCGAGTTTCAAGTCGATGTATATGGTGAAATTTTTATGGAAAAACATTTGTTGTATATATTCGAGGAAGAGTTCATACATCATATGCATTAGAATGTTGTATTCGTGTTAACGTATATCATATTTAATCATTGTGGGTTGGCTTTGAATAGTACGAGGAGAGGAAATGGATACCGTTCACGTTGACTTTGATACCCACATATGTTTTAAAAAATGTTATTGTGGGTTGTAATTGGTTGTCGAAAGAAATCATTGTGCTATCAAAAGATGTGCAATCATGTTATGTAGAATCGAAATTTTATTTGTTGTTGTCCATACACTATTTTCTCTTTATTAGTTCTTATAGTTGAGGACTGATGAACGGGAAAAACAACCATAGCTATCGATCTTTGAGAGTGAGATATCGTATTGTGTCTATGTAGCTACCGGATTGAAACTGTAACGGCCCAAATCCGCTGCTAGCAGATATTGTTCTCTTTGGGTTTTCCTTTTCAGGCTTTCCCTCGAGGTTTTAAAACGCGTCTGTTAGGGGAAGGTTTCCACACTCTTATAAATGGTGGTTTGTTCTCCTTCCCAGCCAATGTGGGACACCACATAAACGCTCTGACTTAGGCACAATTAGTTCAAATTCTTTGTTTTAAAAGAAAATTTTTGTAATTAATTACTCGATATTAATATTTTATCCATTAAAATACTATTTTGGATTTTATTCCAATTATGTAATTTCAAGTCTCGTCAACGGTCAAATTGATTCTTATTCTTTGTGTGAAGTTGATTTTCTTAAAGCTAAATTAATAAATAAAAGAAATTGATTTTTTGGTCAATATTCTAACCGTTTTTTTTAAGATATTTTTGAAACTTTGATGAAATATTATCGGTGACGTTACAATTTTTTTTAAAAAAAATAATTGGATATTTTTTAAAACAATGGGCAAATTTGTAAATATATTTTATATCTTATTACATTTTTTATTAAAATTATTTAAATAATAATAGTAATTTTTAATGTGATTCAAAAATTATAGAAAATTGTAATAGATTTTTTTAAATATAATAAATACTAAATTGGAAAAAAAATATCATGCATATATATATATATACATACACACATGTATATATACATACATATGAAAATTACCAATCTTGGACATACTAAAAATAGTAAGGTTGAAGAAGAAAAATGGGATGGTAGTTACACGCGCCCCACGCGCCGATATGGAAGCTTAGATTTTATCCTCCCGAAACACCGGGCAATGGCTGGTTGATGTTGACCTGACAGCACTGGAAATTTACAATTCGACAAGCGCTTTCCTGATGCGTGTGCTACACGGACCAATTATAATTAAGCAAATCTTTAGACAAATGGATAATTAAGCAAATATTTATTGTATCATAGTCAATTAAAGACATTATTTCAGAAAATAATTAATTGAACCATTTTAGTTCCTTTATTAGCTTTTAAAATAATATTATTTAAAATATTTTAATTTTATAATTTATGTATTGGTTAAATATAGAAAGTTTAAGTCCGAGATTAGTGATAAGTAAATGTATTTAATTAAAGACATTATAAGAATTAATTATTGTAAGGAAATTTAATTAAATAATTAATATAAAATTTATCTATTATTTATTACCGTTTTCAAATTTACCAACTAAATCTTTCAAATATAGCACCAATTTACCAACTGATAGTTACATGTTGTAAGCAGTTGTTGTTGCCATTTAAATCTTTCAAATCTTGCTTTCAAAACTCTCTTTCGAAATCTTTCTTCTTAAAGCAGGGAGAAGCATACATCACTTAACTGTAGCGACGCAAAAACGAATTGACTTAGCTCACTTGTTGCTACACAAGAGTACAATCGTGACAAGTAGTATCAATAGTTGGTCCTCAAATAATGTCCCAACTAATCAAATTTAATTAAACATAAATCAGTTATAATTAAAATTAAAAACAGAATTTAAAATTATAATAAATAAATAAATATAATTAAAAAAGAAAAAAAGAAAAAAAAAAGAGAGTAGCTGGTCAGCACTGACTTCCGATGTTTCTCAGCAGCAACCAACCAAGACCAAATAACAAATAGGACTTGGTCCCCGGTTTTTTATTTTACTATTAATAATTAATTAATTAATTAATAATTATTATAATTTATTTTTGTTTGCTTATATACCCCTTCCCTGTTCTTTTTATCCCTTTCATTTTTCCTGCTCAAATCATTTTCTCTCCACTGTTCATGGATTCCAGAGCCACAACAACAATTCGGTACTTCTTCTTCGTCTTCTCTCTCTCCTTTTCTTTTGGATTTCGTATAATTTTTTTGTCATTTCTTTCCTTCTTCTTCTTCGATTATTCTATCTCAGTTTGTTTCCTTTTCTTTTTAGATTCTAACCATATTTTTTAAGCTAACAGTGCGATTAATTGGTTTCCGATCTGGTTTGATTTGTGAGGAATTTCTGGAATCTCTGATTTCGTCAATTTTGGATTGATTTTTGTTTGTTTTGGTTAGGGTTTCGTGATTGATGAGACGTGATTGGTGAGTTTTGGGAGAGAGGGAGCGAGAGAGGAACAGAACTGAAGGGCGATTACGTGTTTCATGGGCAATACCTGCCGTGGATCTTTCAAAGGGAATATATTTCAGGGCTACAGCCAGCCCGAGGACAGCTCAACACTCTATTCTAAGCGCAATAACAGCGGTTCTTCAGCCCGATCGAATTCTGATATTTCCCCTACCAGTATAAACACTCACAATTTGATTGCACAAGAGTTTGCCAAAGAGAACAAGACGAAATCCAAGGATAACGATTACAATCAAGCCTTCTTAAGCCCCACCAAGAAAGACTTCACCATGAGGAAAAGCGCTGAGAATCAAGCCTATTATGTTTTGGGTCATAAGACTGCAAACATTCGAGATCTCTATACGCTCGGTCGGAAATTAGGACAGGGACAGTTTGGAACTACTTATTTGTGCACTGAGATTACCACTGGCATTGAGTATGCTTGTAAGTCTATCTCGAAGAGGAAGTTGATTGCGAAGGAGGATGTCGAGGACGTTCGACGGGAGATTCAGATCATGCACCATTTGGCAGGTCATAAGAATATTGTAACCATCAAGGGTGCTTATGAAGATTCTTTGTATGTTCATATTGTAATGGAGCTTTGTAGCGGCGGGGAGTTGTTCGACAGGATCATCCATAGGGGACATTACAGTGAGAGGAAAGCTGCTGAGTTAACCAGGATTATTGTCGGGGTTGTCGAGACTTGCCATTCGCTTGGAGTTATGCATAGAGATTTGAAGCCAGAGAATTTCTTGCTGGTTAACAAGGATGATGACTTCTCTCTTAAAGCTATTGATTTTGGCCTCTCTGTTTTCTTCAAACCAGGTGAAAAGATAGTTCTGTAGTTATTCTATTTCCTTTTGAGTTTTATTGATGATGCAAAGGTCCTATTAGATGTTCGGCAATAGTGCTCCTTAACTGTGTTTATGGCATGTGTAGTAACCATTAATCATCGTTAATCATCTGTGGCATATCAGATAAATCATATGATAATCCCTTCAATGAGTTAGAAAACAACTTCTATTGAAATATTCAGTTTCTTTAAGGAAAAGGATTGAGATTCCAGGAATAATCACATGCATTATGCAGAAAAAGAGAAGTAGGAATGCTGCAATAAATCAAAAGGAGGTAATTCCTGATCCTTTCCTAAAAGATTCTGAATATTTCAAAAGATTGATCATCTACGTTTCAATTATACAAAACTAGCTCACTTGACTTAGATTTCTTGATTTCTTTTTCTTCCATTATCATTTGTTTAATCAATACATCGAATTCTTTTTCATTGCTGATATGCACAAAACAACTTCAGGTCAAATCTTCACTGATGTTGTTGGAAGCCCATACTATGTTGCTCCAGAGGTACTTCTTAAGCACTATGGTCCGGCAGCGGACGTGTGGACTGCAGGAGTTATCTTGTATATATTGCTGAGTGGTGTGCCACCATTTTGGGCAGGTAATTATAGTTTTTTCAAATAAAAACACAACTAAGAACCTGAATTAGTTATTGCCTATTAGTTGAGGAACTGGGTGTGGGGGTGGTAAGGGCACCCAGGTCCTCCTTGGTGTCAATCCTTCGCACAAATTGATTAACCATGAAACCTTTGATATATTTGATATCTCTTGAGGTAGAGTCAAGGGTCGACATCTCTCTGAGCTCTAGTGGGGTGTGGTCTAATACCATGGTTGTAGAAGAGGAAACTAATGAAATTCTTATGTATGGTTGCTAAGTAGTTATTTTCTTCCTCTTCTCTACACTCAGAAACTCAACAAGGAATATTTGATGCTGTGCTTAAGGGACATATCGACTTCGACTCAGACCCTTGGCCCCTAATATCTGACAGTGCAAAGGATATTATCAGAAAGATGCTATGTTCTCGACCATCAGATCGTTTGACTGCTCATGAAGTATTATGTATGTATACTTTTCAACATTCCTTTAATCTTTATAAAAGTAAAATTTAAGGATTCCTCGAAAATCAGCCCGTCATTCACAACCACTAGTGAAGGATTCCTTGAAAAGTTAAGGATTAGTAATTCTTTTTAGAAATGGAATGGATTCGGTCTTTTATACATATGCGAGGAAGGTAATAAAAAAAAAGGAAAGAAGATGAGTTCTTCTTTACAAGTGTACTTATAGAATATTCTAAGTTTTATACGAGTCTGATTAAATTATTATACCTCCATAATCTGTACAGGTCATCCTTGGATTTGCGAAAACGGGGTTGCTCCTGATAGGGCTCTAGATCCTGCCGTACTTTCTCGACTCAAACAATTCTCTGCAATGAATAAGTTAAAGAAGATGGCATTACGAGTAAGTATACCAACAAGCCCTTTCACCTAGGTGGGATAGCTGAAATTCAACACCCATTTAAATGTTAGCAAGTTTGCATAGAATACCTACTATTAGAAAAGCTTAATGCAAGCTTTTGCACATTTTTGGCTTAAATGACTGATGTGTAAAATCTGCACGTTTGAACCGTTAGGTGATTGCTGAAAGCCTCTCTGAAGAGGAGATCGCTGGCCTTAGAGAAATGTTTACAGCTATGGACACTGATAACAGTGGCGCAATTACCTTTGATGAACTCAAAGCTGGTTTGAGAAGATATGGTTCAACCTTGAAAGATATTGAAATACGCGACCTTATGGATGCGGTAACTTTTTGCATGTCTTAAGGAACATTTACTTTCCATTGCATGAGTATATTTATATTTTTCACCATCATCTATTACATTGACATTGTTAACTTTAGCCCCTCCGTTTTGTCTAGCTTAGATGAGCTACATCTCTGATTCTTTGCTACCTTGTGCTATTTGGTTCAAGAAATTTCATGTTCATAGCCCTCGCAACTAGGTTCCTTGATATTCACTAGTCTTGCTCCTATTTCAAGTCAAAGCATTATGTAGTTCTTAATGTGCAGTAACTTTAGATGCATATGTGGATGTGATATAGCTGCGGTAGTGGAAGACTTCTAAGAATTTTTGGCTCCTTGATATATCATTTTTTTTTTTCCGATGTCTCAATCATAAGAACTCCAAAGTTAAGTGTGCTATGCTTGGAGTAATTTTATGTTTTGTGACATTTTGAGAATTTTCTTAGGATGTATGCGAGTGAGGACAAAACATGTCGAAAAAATCCATAATGATTTGTGGGGATAATCTTTACTCGTAGAAGAGAGAAATAATGTAACCACATTACAGGGGAATGTCAGGGTACACAGATACCAAATTCGAATGTATCTGAATCTTGGGCATGAGCCGTTACAAAAATTAAAATTTTAGGGTGATTGAAAGGAATAGAACTCCTCAAAGTTACAAATTTTAGGGTGATTGAAAGGAATAGAACTCAGTTAAATTTTTGAGTTCGGATGGCTCTTAATTTATTCAACTTGGAATTTGACTCTCTCCCGCAGTACTGATATTACTATTCTGTGATTTTGTCTTTCTTCCCTGTTTAAGAAGGTGGCTATGGAAGAAAATATTGCTTCAAGTTTCAGAAATGAATTTGTTTCTATGATCAATCAACGTTGTTGAATTTTCATATGAATCTGTATGGTTTGTATGCTTACAAGTTCTTGAACCCCAGGAAAATTTACTAAAATTTCTTTCAGGCTGACATTGACAATAGTGGGACTATCGACTATGGAGAATTTATTGCTGCAACCATTCATCTCAACAAACTAGAGCGTGAAGAACACCTTGTTGCTGCATTTCGATACTTCGACAAAGATGGAAGTGGTTACATCACAGTTGATGAGCTGCAGCAAGCTTGTGCAGAACATAATATGACCGACGCATACCTCGAGGACGTAATCAGAGAAGTCGACCAAGATAATGTAATCCTCACAACTATATACCATGATTTACGCCCGTATTCTTAGACCAGGACACTTGGAACCTATGTGGGTCATGGGATGGAGAAGAAAAGAAAATTGATCTTGGTTTAGTGATGTACTTTCGTTGTGTCATGCAGGATGGAAGGATCGATTATGGTGAGTTTGTTGCCATGATGCAGAAAGGCAATGCAGGAGTTGGAAGACGAACTATGAGAAACAGTTTGAATTTGAGCATGAGAGACGGGCCCGGTGCTCTTTAGCCTCCGAACCACACGCTTCAGTAACGGTACTGATCACCTATCAATATCTACATATCAGTTTCAGCATGATGCTACTTGCAATGTCTAAAGTCTGAACTTAACAATCTAGGCTGATGCAAAAATAGTTTTTAAGAAGTTCATAGATTTTGTTCATGTCTATCGGGTATGAGACTTACAAGCACGCTATCGGTACGTATAATGGCTTGGAATTCTGCAGGTTGTACAGCCGGTTGTCGAATTGAGGAATTGATACTTTCCCGACACGAATGAGCTCCTCTTCCTCCTAGCTTCAAGGATCATTGCGAAGGATTTCTGTAGTGAAGACTCTGCTCGAGTATTTCCCTAATATATTTCCTTCTCATTGCTGTATAGCCAAATGGTGATGTGGTTGAACTCCCGAGTGTGAAAGTGCAAGAGAGATGTTCGAGTTGCTAGGGTTCTTTTGCATAACATTTTCATTTGGGGATTATTTATCTGTTTGTATAGATACTCTATCGTCTTCTACCTCTACTTCAAATTTCATTACAATATTGTAACTTTTCTCCATTGCTAATTCCATCAAGTTGTCCATTCGTCCAAAACTAATAGGCACACCATAGTTTTATGTTTATGTATGAAACTAAATCTAACAAACTCCCATCTTATTGCAGCTTCTGAGAATGCTGCCTATGCGACACGGATTCAACTTCGTGATTCATTATACTATATGAAAGAAAGTCATAAAATATGCAGATTTGTTTATAGTTCATGAAGCTTTGCCCTTTACTAAAGGAAAACTAACTTAAGATAACAGTAGGGAATCTTTCCTATAAATGTACTTATAATCAAGTGGAACAGTTCGTCACAAACAAAGTTTCATGGATGATGGATGCCAAAAGATTTTGTTACTAAACTTGAAAATAATTGCATGCAACATGTGAGTTTTTATATATTTATACCTTGTTTTCTCCGAATTCACCTTGAAAGTAGTATAAAGCCTACGTGATGGCTAATGAAGGAATCAGGATCTTCTCATCAGCTTACTTGAACTGTCATCTGTTGATTACCATCTTAAGCAGGAGTCTCATTTGCAATCGATATTTCCTGCATGTGGAAAAGTGGGCAATGAAAAGTTAGTCACATTCAACAAAGTCATACACGAAGAGGCTACAAATGTATACATTTTAAGTTCTAAAAAAAACCCTCCAATGATAACTCCTGAATCCACTCGAAAAGTTGGTCACGATTAACAAGTAAAGTTGTACATAATTTAGGGTTTATAAATAAATAATACTCTCTCCATTGGGATGAGGCTTTTGGGATTGGTTAATTTAGGGTTTATAAATAAATAATACTCTCTCCATTGGGATGAGACCTTTTGGGATTGGCTAATTAGAGTTTATAAATAAATAATACTCTCTCGATGAGGCCTTTTGGGATTGGCTAATTTAGGGTTTATAAATAAATAATACTCTCTCCATGGGATGAGGCCTTTTGGGGAATCCCAAAGCCGAATTGGCTAATTTAGGGTTTATAAATAAATAATACTCTCTCCATTGGGATGAGGCCTTTTGGGATTGGCTAATTTAGGGCTCCATTGGGATGAGGCCTTTTGGGATTGGCTAATTTAGGGTTTATAAATAAATAATACTCTCTCCATTGGGATGAGGCCTTTTGGGATTGGCTAATTTAGGGTTTATAAATAAATAATACTCTCTCCATTGGATGAGGCCTGTTGGGGAATTCCAAAGCGGGATTGGCTAATTTAGGGTTTATAAATAAATAATACTCTCTCCATTGGGATGAGGCCTTTTGGGGAATTCCAAAGCGGGATTGGCTAATTTAGGGTTTATAAATAAATAATACTCTCTCCATTGGGATGAGGCCTTTTGGGGAATCCCAAAGCAAAGACATGAGAGTAGAGTCGTGTTCATCTAACATGGTATCAGAGTCATGCCCTAAACTTAGTTGTGCCAATAGATTGGTAAATCCTCAAATGTCGAACAAAGGACTTCAAAAGAAAAAGGAGTCAAGCCTCCTTGAAGGCAGTAAAAAATGACTAAGACTCAAAAGGATGATAAAAGTGGACGATAAAAGTCCCACATCGGCTAATTTTGGGAATGATCATGGGTTTATAAACAAAGAATACTCTCTCCATTGGGATGAGACCTTTTGGGGAAGCCCAGCTTTGCTCAAAGTGGACAATATCATACCATTGTGGAGAGTCGTGTTCGTCTAACGAAGAGGATTAGTCACATTTAACAAAGTTGTACACGCACCATGAAAAATGAACGTAATCGATCGACAATATCAAAATGCAAATAATTCCCTAGACAAACATGATTCAGAAGGACCAAATAGCTTAGAGTGTCATTTAGTATGAAGCACCAAATAGCTTAGAGTGTCATTTAGTATGAAGCAGGAAAGCATAGAGGAAAAGACTAGAGGTTGATTACCAGCCCGTAAATATGCATTTTGCAGGGGGGAAATGAGGTAACCAGTTCTGTTTTTTAAACTTAATTGCAGTATAATTTAACAATTAGATAAATTGTAGGAAGAACTTGCCTTCAATTTTGCAGCGCTTGAAAAGATGCATCTTGATGTAATTGCATGCCCGTGATCAAAAAGCCATCCTACTTCACAGCAAGCATCGCCACTGTCTTTACTTTCTTTAAGGGAACACCATAGTTGCTTGGGAAGCATCTTGAGGTTTGATTCAGTTCTTGTCGACTTTTGCACATCATCAGCCAAAAGTTCTTGAGCAATGTTCTGTATCAACTTTTGTGTACATGTTCAACAGGAAATCGAGTTATATTGTGCCTGTGAAAGTAAGTTTATCATGGTTATAATGACACTATAGATTTAAATCGAGTTATATTCGAGTTATATTTTGCAATGTTCTGTGCATTACTAGTATCAGATTATAAATTCTAATTTCATGTTTATCAGATTGAAAGATAGCAAGAAAAAGTACAACAAAAGTTCTAAATCATCATGTAATAATAGTAAAAGATGGTCTAAAAAGCAAAGGAAGGTCGTATAACTCACAATCTGAGAGCCATCTAGGCGGGCAACAGAGACAGGACCCTGCCATGTACCAACAACCTCAGAAGCTTTCAAGGCAGCTGTAGAAGCAAATGCTGAGTCTCCTATGGCGCATCCACCAAGCTGTTCTCCATTTCTGAATGGCCCGTACCACTGCTCGCAGAAAACTCGGATATTCTGCAAAACTAGCTGTGTGCCTTCAACTCGAACAACCTGAACAATCCTCGCACGAGATTCACGATCTTGAGGATTTACCAGGCAATGCTCCAACTCCAATAACTTGTTAGAACTTCCATCCTCAATCGGCTGGACAGCTACATAACATCCACTACGTTGATATGCAAATGCATTTACTTCTTCATTTGCACCACTTCCGAAATTTCTCTCATCAACGCTGTAACGTGTTGCAGCATCGGCTTCACACCCCACTGTGGGGAGTAGTTTTATTGTCTTGTACATGAAAGAGGGCTGTTCTGGTCCTGCAAGAGTGGGGCACTGAGTCTGCCAGTCGAAAACCTTAACCTCCCATTCTCTATAAGCATCTGGAACAGCGGATTCTGGAAGTTCAATTGGCGTTCCCTCAGAAGAAAAATCCGCACCATATCCACCCCACTCACCAGAGACATTTTTGGCAAAATCGGACCATCCTTAAAACGAATACAATCACAAAATAAATCGTTTTTTTTTTCCAAATTTTCAACACAAAACTCGATGACTACAGTTAATCACGAACCAATCGCAAAAAATCCAATCAAACTGACGTTGCAAGTTATTCCAATACAAACTAATTGCATGATGAACAAGAAATGAAGTACAAAAAAAAAAAAGAGAGTTCCAATTATACATACCACTACCAGGAACAGAACTGGAGCTCTGACTTTGAACGTGAGTATCGGATAGAGCAGTTTTAGCGACGACGGAAGAGGCCGCCGGAGCGACATTTATCCCGATGTTCGAATACGAACGACGATTGCAATGAAGAACACGCTGCTTTTGAAGGTGAGAGAAGCAGCGATGGTGCAGAATTCCCGGAGAAGAAACGACAGAGAACGTCAAGGCTCTGTTCTGACAGATAACACTGCTAGGAGAAGCGAACGTCACAGAAATCCTACAAAGAAACTTTCAGTAACAGTTTGTAAATTCAAATGAAACCTGCGAAACTCTCCCGTTTCCTCAGCCGGAGCCTCACCGGAGAGGAAGGGAATCGGAGAATTCCAAAAGAGAGAAGAGAAACAGCGAAGGAAGTTTATCAGAACACAAATGGAGAAGAAAATAGCTTTTTATATGAAGAAAACAAAAAATGCCGAATTAAACCCAAATGTCACGTGACCTGCTTGTGCTACAAACGACGTCGCTTTGAACATGTGTAAACACATGTTCTAATTTGTCCACGTGTCAGTCTGTCAGATGACGTTTCTCTGGCCTGGCCCAATAAACTCATTTTGGACCGAAGCCCAATAAGCAACCCTTTTGGACCTGCCTGGCCCAGTAAGCTCCAACTTTCAAGGGGCAAAATGATAAAATCACATATAAAATTTGCCAAAATTAATAAATTCTAGTGCATTTTTTTAATTAAAAAAATTATTTAATAGAAATTATTATATTACACGAGATTTTGATAGATCGAAATTACTTAAAAATATATTTTAAAAAAAATAAATAATCAAATTTTATTAGTTTTTGAAACTTCGAAAATAATCGTAAATATATATATATATATAGAGAGAGAGAGAGAGAGAGTGTGTGTGTGAGAGTCACGTTTTTTTTTTTTTTTTTTTTTTT
>NW_019268564.1:1480160-1485313 GCF_002738365.1 Cucurbita moschata
TTTTTTTTTTTTTTTTTTTGTGAAATAATATTTAAAAGAATAATAGAAGTAAATAAGATATGGTTCCAATATTGTAGGAGAGTTATGTGACCGACAATAATATGTGACGTGTCAACAGGAGATTGGACAGAGCATGAACTACGAAGGGATCTTAATTATTCATCAATTTCTTGCCATTCTCTAGATCTATGCATTAATTCTCACACCGACACCACTTTTTTTTTCCACAATTATATGATACTTTTTTGGGAAAATAAATAATTTCAATATTATAACATAAATAATTTTTTAGTCAATTATTTATATTTAACTTTAATTACTAAACTATTTTTTTTAACTCTAGTAATTTAGAGGTTTTTACTAAAAAAAATGTATATAATAATTCATGGAGGTCGGTGATAATTTATAATTAATAAAATAAAATCAAGTAATTATTAACTAAGATAAATGCTAAGGATATTTAGAATTAATTTTTTTTTTTTATGACTAATTTTTATAGTAGTTCAACTAGCAAATATTGTCTGCTTTGACCTGTTATTGTCGTCAGTCCTTATAAAATGATGTTTCATTTTTTTCTCTGTAATCGATATGAGATCTCACGAACCTCAACAAAACACGACATTTTACCTTTAAATTTTAAATGAAAGTAGACTTCGAACTGCATATACTAATTAATAATTGATTTTTTTTTCTTTATTTGTATTTATTATTATTTTACTAAAAAAGATTATTTTTCAAATTTTGGTACAAATATATTCCCGTGGTATGTTGGTTTATATTCACTGTTAACTTGCTTCGGTGTCATATTATTAAATTTTTTTAGGTATAATTTACCCGAGGAAACAAAAAATAAATCATTTTAATTTTGAATTTTAAATTTGTTGATTTGAATCTCTTATTTATTTTTTCATACAATTGAAATGGTGATAAACATAACACACACTTTGTAACGACCCAGATCCACCTTTAACAGATATTGTTTTCTTTGGGCTTTCCCTTGCAAGATACCCCTCAAGGCGTTAAAACGCGTCTACTAGAGGAAGGTTTTCACACCCTTATAAATGACTTAAAACACGTCTACTAGGGGAAGGTTTTCACACCCTTATAAATGACGGTTTGTTCTACTCCCCAATCAACCCATATAGGACATCACAATCCACCCCTTTCGGGCTAGCGAGCCAGCGTCTTCGCTGGCACTCTTTCCTTCCTCCAATCGATGTGGGATCGCTCCTAAATCCACTCCCCTATAGTGCCCAGCGTCCTTACTGACACACCGCCTTGTGTCTATCCCTTTCGAGGAATAGCGAGAATGCTGACACATCGTCTGGTGTCTGACTCTTATACCATTTGTAATGACCCAGGGTCATTACACACTTATTTAATTTGAGAGATAAATTAATAAGTAAAACATTAAAACACATTACCTTTGCTCGTAGAATAAGCTTGGCCCTAAAACCTAAAAAAATTAAATTAAATTACTTCCTATGTCTTAATATGTTGTTGAATTATTTAAATTGTTTTAAAAATTCTCAAATTTATTAGATATTTATAAAATTTAATTTTA
This sequence comes from Cucurbita moschata, assembly GCF_002738365.1. Lineage (NCBI taxonomy): Eukaryota > Viridiplantae > Streptophyta > Magnoliopsida > Cucurbitales > Cucurbitaceae > Cucurbita > Cucurbita moschata. Next base: position 1,481,725 of record NW_019268564.1, read on the forward strand.
TATTTAATAAAAAAAATTGTTTTTGTATATATAAAATTGAAAGGTTAAGTGTGATGTTTTTGAATTTTAAAAATTTATTAGATATAAAATTAAAATTTAGAGGTTAAATTTATAATTTAATAAATAAATAAAAGCAAAGAGAGAAAATGTAGTATTGGAATTACAATGGAGAAATACTATGAAATTTGACGTGATTATACAAACGAAAAACAAAATCTGCAAAAACAAGTAGAATTCTTATGTACTTCAAACTCTTTGATCTCATAATTTGCGATGAAGATCTCTGAAATCTCTCTGTTCTTCTTCACCTCAGGACCGGCGAGCAATCAAATGTGCGTTCTCTGTTTCGATCGATCGAAGAACGGAGCAATGAACACGATGAACAGATTGATTTAGCCAAATCGATTACCGGCAACAATTACAGCGAAAATCAGAGGCCTCCATTGGCGGAATCGGAAGCTTCTTTTTCTATATCCTTGTAGTTTTCCTGAATCTAGCTTGAAACAGAGCATATTATTCAACACAAAAGTCTGAATTCCTTCGAACACATAAAATCGATTACAATGTAAAACACCTAAGATTTCACACCGTCATCGAAATTCTTCGAGTAATTAACCGAATCGTATTTGAAAGTTTGAGGAAGACCGACGCGATCGGAGCGAATCAGTTTGCGGAACTCAGACCTAACCTTATAGAAAAGATGTCTGAAACTACCTCTGCAATTAGATCTAAGAGATTTTGTTTCTTCATCGTTCATTTCCAGATCTCGAGCGAAGGCAGCCTTGCGAGAGAGGATCCAGGACCATCCCCAATCCCACCACTTCCGGAGCGATTTGCCAGTGTGATCGCGCAAAGAAGACACCGATTTAGATCTATGAAACGACCAGGAAGTAACAGGCGAAGAAATCGGCTGGATCTTGAAGGAAATCGAAGAGAGCCTTCGGCGTAGCGTCTGTGTGGAGTCCGGCTGCGAGACAGGGAGCGCGTCGTTGAGAGGCCGCGTAGGAAGAAAGCTCCGCCGTGGAATGGAAGTCATGGTGATGAAACTGAGGCCGCGAAGGCGGCGGAGGGATTGGCGCCGGCGATCGGAAAGAAGTAGAGAGAGAGAGAGAGAGAGAGAGAGGGAGAAGTGAGGCGTGTTTGGCAATGAGAGGAGAGTTTTATTCAGTTTTGGCGGGGGGTTGCAGATGATTATCGTGGGGTCCGCTCTGATACTGTTTGAAAATTACTGTTACAGTAAAAAAAACATAGTGAGACGGTAAAACTGTAAATTTATGTGGCAATAAAATCCATTTATTTTTATTCCTCTTTCTTATTCTTTTCAAATATTATTTTTTAAATATTTTAAATTAAAGTTACCCGTCAAGTAACAAACCAGAAAGGAAGGTACACCTTGTTGATATAGATAGTAACTACCCGTTCTTCTAAGAATTTCTTAATCATCGTATTCTCAGATCACTCTCGTTCAGATGTAGTATCAGTTGATTCATATATTCATTTTTTTTTGTTATTCAACTTATTACCTCTTACTTTAAACACTTAATTAATGCTTTTCTTTCAAAATATTACCCCAAAAGTGATTTTGAAATCAATCACTTTTTAATGATTATGGTTGTAAAACTTCTTTAATACAGGTTACCCTCTAAAGTAATTGTTGAATTTGATTGTTTACCATTTAACAAAAATTTAATTTCTTTCAGCTTAAATATATTGTTTATAAACTTTTATAAAATGTCTACAATGTCTAATAGGTCTTTAAACTTATCATTAAGATCTTAAAGCTACGTGCTACGTTCATTAATTTGTGTTTTATTCTGTAAATTTCCTAACGTGTCAATTAGTAAATTTTAAAGTTTAAGGACAAAAAAACCTTTCAATGGTATTATTATTATTTTGTATTCAACGATTATAGAGTGAAGATTCGAACATCTGATCTCTTGATCGAGAATACATATTTTACGTCCGTTGAGCTATGCTCATGTTAGAAAATAGGTGATATTAGCTCGAGAATTCAAGGAAGAGTCACCTCAAGATAATGGATAGAATAACTATAAGCTTCTACATTTTTTAAAAAGAATTGCAAGAAAATTGGTCATAACTTTAGGAAACAGAGTATGATTTAATTTTGTTCATATCTAAATGTGTTGCAATAAATATTTCTATAGAGCTTTTTCGTTCTTTTTTTTGTTTTTTTTTTTTTGTTTTATAGTTTAAATATTTCTATAGAATTAATATTTTTGAGAAGCAAAATGACAATATTTATGATCCAGCCTGATGAACTCCATTATTTTTTCCAGGGGGCCATTGACATTTATTGTATATTTTTCAACTATTATTATAATATTCATAATCCTTAAAAAAATAATAAATTGATTTTAAAATGTTTTTATGAAAAAGTACTTTTCTCCTTGACATTTAAAAATATATATATAAATTAATAATAGAATGAATTACATTTATTAACATTCGTTATATAATTGATGTTTCTTATTAAGATTTTTTAAGAATTAAAAAAAAAAATTGTGAATAGTATAAATTAATACATCATATAAAAACAATCCTTATTTTATAAAAATAGATCGATAATAGAACTACGAACTTTAAGACTCATTTAGAGCAAAAGACTATATAAGGCTAAAGAAGTCTCCTCTTGCCACTTCTCTATCTATCAAACTCGTTTAGACTTATTTGTCTCGTGAGTTGTATTGGTTCGAGTGGGCATAAACTTTATATTTGTTCAGGCAAACAACATGCTCATGTAGAGCACAGACCATATAGAGTTAAGGAAGTCTTATTTGGTCATCTTCAAAGCCATTTGTCTTGCGAGTAGGATTCTCTATCTATAAGGCTCCTCTAGATCTATTTGTCTCATGAGTTGTATTGGTTCGAGTGGGTATAAACTTTATTTTTGTTCAGGCAAACAACGTGCTCACGTAGAGCAAAGACCATATAAAGCTAAGGAAGTCTTATTTGGTCATCATCAGAGCCATTTGTCTCACGAGTAAGATTCCTCTATCTATAAGGCTCCTCTAGATCTATTTGTCTCATGAGTTGTATTGGTTCGAGTGGGTATAAACTTTATTTTTGTTCAGGCAAACAATGTGCTCACGTAGACCAAAGACCATATAAACTAAGGAAGTCTTATTTGGTCATCATCAGAGCCATTTGTCTCACGAGTAAGATTCCTCTATCTATAAGGCTCCTCTAGATCTATTTGTCTCATGAGTTGTATTGGTTCGAGTGGGTATAAACTTTATTTTTGTTCAGGCAAACAACGTGCTCACGTAGAGCACAAACCATATAAAGCTAAAGAAGTCTTCTTTTGTCATCTTTAGAGCTATCTACCTCACAAGTAGGAATGGATATAAACTACATGTTAGTGATATAATGTCTTCTAAGACCTCACCCACAACACTATAAACCAAGATTCGGAGGATTTAAATGTAAAAAAATTCATGTCAATTCAGACATAGCTCATCGAATAAAGACATGTATTACCTTATTTAAGGTCAACGGTTCCATTCTCGTAGTGTTCTAAAAGATTAAGGAAAAGAAAAAAGAGAAAAAAAAAAAAAAAAAAAAAAAAAAA
>NW_019268564.1:1485626-1490246 GCF_002738365.1 Cucurbita moschata
AAAAAAAAAAAAAAAAAAAAAAAAAAAAAAAAAAAAAAAAAAAAAAAAAAAAAAAAAAAAAACTAGTACCTTGCAGCCCTTCAAAAAGATAGGAAGCAAATTGCTTGAGATAGATTTTCATAAAGCTATTATTTTGCCCTGAAATGGCCTTCCTTATAGCTATTTCCAACCTTTCCACGTTATTGAGCCAAAGCCACAGCCTACAACAAGAAACAAGCCTTTGTGAGAAACCAAGGACCAACGTGCGTTAATAAGAATCAATAATTTCCCTCTGTTTAAACAGGGCTACTACCTAAGAACATTGCCAATGAAAATTTGTCTAGCCACTTCGACTTTGTATTGGAGGATGAAAGTCCCACATCGGTTAATTTAGGAAATGATGATGGGTTTATAAGTGAGGAATACTAAACTCCATTGGTATGAGGCCTTTTGGGAAGCCCAAAGCAAAGCCACGAGAGCTTATGCTCAGTCATATCCTCTACCAATAGTTATATACTGTGAGCCGTTGTTGTTACTCTCTTGCTTATATATCCGTCTCTTTCAAAATCTCTCTCTGCTCTCATTTTCTAAAACTTCTTAAACCGAGGCCAGAGGCTCGAGCATATGTCGCTTGGCTGTAGGCACGTAAGAACGAATTGGCTTAGCTCACTTGTCGTTGGAAAGTGAGTGTCGCACAATCGCAAGTCCGCTGCCATCAAGAGTGCAATTGTGAAGTGGACAATATCATTCCATTGTGGAGAGTCGTGTTCATCTAACATGGTATCAGAGCCATTCATCTAACACTTTGCGCTTTGCAATATGAACAGATCAAGACGATACAATGTCACCTAATTTCTATCACATCTTTGCCTCGTGATAAGCTCAGAGACCTGATCAGCAATTTTAAATTCAGTTTCGTAGCCTCATCACCAGTGAACTCAACAGTTTTGGAAGCTTAAACTCTGCAACAGTGAGACAGGAAGAATAAAACAAACAGGTAGTTACGAAGAGCATGGTATTAAATTTCCGGCAACATATAACGTGTGTCAATAGATTCAATGTCGACATAAAGGGTGAATCAACATTCCCATCTACTATTTCCATAGATATTATCAAAAAAAACTGAGGCATCGACATTTCTTTCAACATCTATATTTTAAACCTCGATCAGGTCCAATCAGGAAGAATTTGGTCAATTAGAATCTCACCTTTATCTTCTTCAGAGTAAGAATAAGCATAAACTTCCTTCTGAAGCAGTTCTGTGTTTTCTGGGGTCATAATGGATGCATGTACGCTTCTGAAAAAGATTGAAAAAGTCCCAATAAATATACATTATGCAGAAGAAATTAACTAGCCTATACAGGTTAACTTTTTGTTCTCTAGCTTCTGATGAATTTACTATTTCTTAAGGTGAGTTATATATATATATATATATATATATATATAAATATGTATGTATGTATATCTTACATAGTGTCGCCAAAAATGCCTTGTATGAACGTCCTCAAACGCAATACAAACTTCTTCATTTTTCCCCAAGGTGAATTCAAGTGATTCAATTCTGGTTGCTCCGCTGTTGTTGGGCTGCCCAGAGATCAACTGCTAATTCAGACCAGCCAAAATCCCTGGAGAATCACAATCCCAGCAGCAGTTGAAGTCTCTTTGTTCCACTGCCAATGTGATCATGCATACAAATAAGTTTCAGATCCTGTTTACTCATGATTATATTCATGTACAAATTTTGATAATAGGTCACTGGTTCATAATCAGGCTAGTAAAGCATATATACAAAGTGGCATGTCAATACACTAGTACTTTCTACCAAATACAAGAACAGAAACCATTAAATCATCATACCTCTCAGAAAGAGAAGGTATTAACTCTTCACAAACGTGAATAATTACTGAATCGCCTCCCTTCGCCTTAGTATGAGTCTGTTCAACTTCTGACAATGAAAAAAATGAAACCATCAAACTTAGTTACTAGAATAATTTTCTATCATGAAAAATCGACATATAATAACTCCAGTATACTTTTTGACATTACTAACTAGTTATGCTTGCTGCCAAGCTGAGCTATAAGGCATACATCCTCAACCAAAAACTCATTAGTTCAAGTCTCAACTCCACAGTTGTTGAACTAAAAAGAAAAAAGAGTTATGCTTATTTATTTTCATTTTCTTTGATTTGTCAACCTAACAAGAGCATAAAGAAGTTCCTTGAAGGCTATTTTTTTTATACAATAATAAATAATGAAAGGACTCAAATCAGACTTCAAACAAAGGCTGAAAGCATCTATAATTTGAAAAGCCATACCACGAGGGTCTTCTTCAATTGAAGAGTGGGTACTAAGATATAAATTAGCGCACCAATCTAAGTCTACGCCTTCACTCTTTGCAAACTCTTCTAGCAAACGGCCAATGAAATTATAAGCAATCATGCTAGTTCCATCACAAGCTTCTTGAATCACGAGGTACTGATTCTTAAACGGGTTTGGTTTACAAGGCTCCATCTGAGGCATTGCACATGACATGTTGAAAGAACTTAAACAGGGTGTTTTTGCAAGATCAATTGTGCTCTTATCCAACAAAATATTTGGTGTGAACTTGGAGGAAGGAGAGTCATTCATACGATGTGAAAATGAGATGGTGTCCTTGTTCACCACTTGTTGGTTAGAAGATAAGTTATATGTATCTATCTGAACTTTGGATTCCATGAATGAAGAGCAGAAATTAAAAGAAGAATCTAAAGAGCCCTCCCTGGTAAAATGCGTAAGTTCTGAACGTTGGAGAGGCCTAACATCAGGACTTTTCATGGACGCCTGACTAGGGGACAAGACATTCCCCACTGATGAATACCCCAGATTGCCTGGCATAGATTCCCCCATACCTTCAACATAAACAGAATGGGACCCATTGTCTTCTCTAGGCAAGCCACCATCACAACTACCACTGCCATCATCATCAAAATCGTCATCACTTTCTTCTAACTCTTCCATATATGCATCAGCAAATTCGTGTTCAAATTCACGGTTAGGTAGTAAATCCCAAACTACTTGTTTCATTTGAGCACTCAGACTAAATACACATTCAACCTCCTCTTCAGTTTCATCTTGCGAGAAAAATGAATGTGACGCACTTCGAGAATCTGCATTTATCATAGCTAAAGCTTTCAAAAGAGACTTTGGCACAGTGTCCATATCACAGCACTCAAAAAGATAGTCTATTAACATCTGCTTAATAGCTGTTCTTAAGCACCTATTGGGCACTTTAGAATCAGGATCCAACAAAGACTTCAACTGTTTGAGCTTCCGAAAGTCACTCTTCTTTCTAACAAACCATATGGCTTTTACTATTTCATTATGCAAGGTTTTTATTTGAGGTGAGAAGGGATAAAACTCAATTATGGATGAATTGTGGTGACCTGATACCAGCTTAAGTGATAATTCAGCCATGGCCATAGCTTTTGCAAGTGATTCTTGTAATTTATCTCCTTCTCGAAGAGATGAAAGCATCTTCTTACTAATTTTTGTAAGAACATTAATAAGACGATCACGTCCCCACCCATGCTTGTGACGTTTCATCTGAGGCATAACTCGAACTCCTGAAAGTTTTCGATGCATTGCTATGAGACCTTGGGTGGGCAGGTCTCCTAATCTATACAGAACCTGTGATGCAGCATCCTGCAAAGATGGCAAACTTGATGTCGAAGTTGCTGAGCATCCTCTTCGGCATCCTCTTCTGAAATTTTTTGGGTCATTGAGGAGCTGAGCCAATCGTTTAACAATTTCCAATTGATGGCAATCTTGACTTTCCCTTCTCAGAACTTTTGGAATAAACTCTTTGATGACCCTTTTCAGCTTGCAGCGAGTTTTTTCCAATCCGACAGAGTCTTCTGTAAATATTATAGCAAGAAGGTAAAGTCCATTGGTGCTCAGATCATTAAGACATGACAAGATGAGTTTTCTAACTTTGCAAGTATCTAACATTTGATCAACTGGAATACCAAGACGACTTGTTTCAACATTTAAAGCTCCAAAAGCTTCTTCAACTCTTGTTTTGACAGTCTCATAGAAAACCTGAAAAACAGAGTTTGAAAAGAACAAAACACAGTGAATAAGGTTTGCATTTCCAAAAGATGGACTATTTTGTGTATCATCTTGTAAACTTGGGACTAAACCCTGGAAAGGTACAACAGGATCCAAAGTTACTTGAGGAAAAAAGAACAATGAATTTTTCACTACTGCATTACAATGTGCATAAAGAAAAAGTAACCGAGCGAAGGAAAAGATGGAAAATGTAACTTACATCATCTTCCCTCAGCAATGACTCGGGCAAGTTTCTAATAAAAAAAACAACAAATTATTCATTAGAGCAAGGAATCAATGAACTAAATTTAACATATATGAATTGTCTAATAAATCTTCACTTACTTTTTATTTAAAAAGTCTGAATGATCAAAATGCTTTAGACTAGGTACAGATGTAGGAAGCCCCAGCAGCCATCTGCATACATTCAACATATTCAGTGCCTCCCTAACGGGTCTACATACAATCTCTCCAATGAAGTTACACTGAAAAAAATAAAATTCTAAAACACCACTTTCAACTTCACATTACAAAAAAAAAAAAAAAAAAAAAAAA
>NW_019268564.1:1490464-1506659 GCF_002738365.1 Cucurbita moschata
AAAAAAAAAAAAAAAAAAAAAGACAGAAAGAAAAAACGGAATCAGGTATCAGTGGAGTTGGTTCTTCAGTGCTTGAAACAATTTAGGTCTCCAAATTACTCAATCTGGATCAGTGATGTTTGGTTGCCATTCATCCAAACACACTGATCATAGCCATCAAAATTATCAATTAAGTACTCTAAACTTGTAGAATCCGTTTCCAGTAAATCGAAAACTGCAGCATCGATATCTAAATTACTAAAAGTAATAATCTATGCCGTCCGGACACTACATTTATACGCAATAAAAAGGAAACAAAATTGGATTTGAACAGCGAAATGCTTGTCAAAACTCCAATATCAATAATTTAAAACTTCTTTATCTAGTTTTTTATTCCTCAATTCGTCATTTAAACAGTATGTGGCGCAAGCAAACAAAATCATAAACAGATTACGGAAAGACAGACCTTCTTTTAGATTTCAAAAGCTCCTCTTGGCGCCGAATCTGTAACAAAAGTTCTTGAGAATCCGTCTTACAAAACTCCATCAAGTATTGCTCTTGGAAAAAAAGAGTTCAGTTACAGGAGAATAGGGTCAAAATATTCCAAGCCGCAGTCGTGGTTCGAAAATAGCCGCTCGTCGTCGCCTTCAAACTCGCCGCCGATCGCTCGTCAAAGGTCGCCGTTCGACGCAGCCTTTCAAACTCGCCGCTGTAGGTTTCATCCGAGAGGGAGAAATGCGCGCGCGGGAAGGAGGAGAAGGAAGACAAAAAGAAAAATTAGGGCATTCTAGAAGGGTAAAATAGTCTTTTCATCCTTAAAAAAAAGTCCTACTTGTCCATATTTGAAAAACTCATGGGTGACGTAATATCTAATGAAATTAAAACCCGGTATTTACCTTCGGTTCAAGACCGGTTCGGTCTGGATAGAGAACCGAATCAAAGTCTTATTTAAACCGAACTAATCGATTCGGTTCAATGATTCAGCAGTGTTAAACATTTGGGATATATTATTAATGAATTTTATTAAGTCTTCCAACAATTTTAAATTAATAAATTTTAGATAATTAATTGTTATGAGATAATTTTTATGAAATAAATTTAACCAATTAACTTTTAATTTTTTGTTCTTGAATGTATTTAACAAGTAATCATAAATAAATTAATTTAACAAAATTATACAAATTTTTACTTAAAAGTAATGAATACAATGATCATTATATTTCAAAAATTAAATATAATTAATTTATCTCAATTTTTTCGACATAAAATACATATATAAAACACATATTTCAATTTATTATCCTTTCTTCTCTTTTACTACCAACCTTCTTATAAATTATTTGAAAATAATTGGTAAATAAAAATAAATAAATAACAAATAATGAAAAGAAAACTTCAAAATCACACGAAAGAAAAAAAACACAGCAGAGAGTTAAGAAAAATAAAGTGCAAACTCTCTTTCATGCTTCCCCTCTCAAAGCTTTAAAATGCGTCTGCTAGAGAAAGGTTTTCACATCTAAGATTATCTTGTTCTCCTCTCCAACCAACGTGGGATATTACAATCCACCGCCCTTCGGGGGCCTAGCGTCAGGTTTCCACATCTAAGATTATCTTGTTCTCCTCTCTAACCAATGTGGGACATCACAATCTACCGCCCTTCGAGGCCTAGCGTCAGGTTTCCACATCTAAGATTATCTTGTCTCCTCTCCAACCAATGTGGGACATCACAATCCACCGCCCTTCGGGGCCTAGCGTCTTTACTGACACACTGCCTCGTGTCTACCCCCATTCAGGGAACATCCACCCTCCTTCGAAGCTCAGCGTCCTTACTAGCACACCACCTCGTGTCTACCCCATTCGGGGAACATCCACTCCCCTTTGGGGCCGAGCGTCCTTACTAGCACACCGCCTTGTGTCTACCCCATTCAAGAAACATCCACCCCCTTCGGGCCCCAACGTCTCACTGGCACCTTTGGGGAACAACGTGTCTACCACCGAGCCTCCCTTCGCGGCCCAACGTCCTTACTAGCACACCGCCTCGTGTCTACCCCTTTCGAGGAACAACGTGTCTACCACTGAGCCCCCCCCCCCAACGTCCTTACTAGCACACCACCTCGTGTATATCCCTTTCGAGGAACGTGTCTACCCTTCTTGGGGAACAACGTGTCTACCCCCTTTCGAGGAATAGTGAGAAGGCTGACACATCGTCCGATATCTAGCTCTAATACCATTTTTAATAACCCAAATCCACCGCTAGCAGATATTGTTCTCTTTAGGCTTTCCCTTTCGAACTTCCCCTCAAAGCTTTAAAATACGTCTCCTAGGAGAAGGTTTCCACACCTTATAAATGGTGTTTTGTTCTCCTCACCAACCAACGTGGGACATCAAACAAAGGAAGGAAAAAATAATATAAAAAAAATTAAAAAATGAAAAATGAAAAATTGAAAGAGTTAAGAAGGTACTTTTTAACCCATTTAAAAGCTCAATTGTATTTTTTAAACAAAAATATGAACCGTATCCAAAACTTAAAAAATAAAAATGTAAAGTTAATATCGCGATGAAACCCAAAAAAAAAAAAAAAAAAAAAAAAAAAATGGTTACAATAGGGGCAAACTAGTCATTTCGCCCCTATAAGTTGAGGGGTTTGTTTTGGCTGAGTTAAAATGGGGAAAAGAGAAAGAAGAGGGAAAGAAGATTAGGGTTTTGAGGAAGGGGAGGAGATCGGATCAGAACCGACGCCGGAGAACCGAGTCCCCAATCTAAACCGTTGAATAGCTCGAGGCAAGGTGCTCTCACGAATCGCACCTTCCTATCTCGACAAAACGTTCAAGAACTTCAGGTTAGTCCACGAGTATCTACATGGAGAAGTCATCAAAATTTTCGTGTGCTAGCAACGTTTTGTGTTGATCCTTGGACTCTTACCCCCCAACAGCGCTATCTGGTTAAGTTCTGAAGTGAAGGCGGCCAAGATCGGCGTTCAAATCGGAGTTTAAAGATAACGTGATTTTCGGTAAGAACTTGTGTGTGTGNATATATATATATATATATATAGCAAACGAACCATTCTAGAAGATTATTCAGCAAATTTTGCTTAAATATACCAAAAAAAGAAAAAAAAAAGAATTAATTAACATAACTTTGTGAGAAAGGCTGCAAAAGAACCAATCTTAAAGACACAGTATTGACAAAAAATGAAATGATATAAACTACTTCACTTTAAAGAAACCCCACAGAATCTACCAAACAAACGTTATATAAGGGAGAATCCCATCCCCTTTCAACTCATTCACCAACTTCTTCCCCTTCCTTTCCTTCAACAGTTTCTCCAAAAAATGGCTCTCTCTACCATCTCCAAATTAGCCCTTGCCCTCTCTGCAACTTTGTTCATCGGCTACGCTATCGCTCACGACTTCTCGATCGTGGGATATTCCCCCGAGCATTTAGCCTCCATGGATAAAACCATCGAGCTTTTCGAGTCGTGGATGTCGAGGCATAGTAAAACGTATAGGAGCATTGAAGAGAAGCTCCATAGGTTTGAGATATTCCTTGACAATTTGAAGCACATTGATGAGACAAACAAGAAGGTTTCTAGCTATTGGCTTGGGTTGAATGAATTTGCAGACCTGAGCCATGAAGAGTTTAAGAGTAAATATTTGGGATTGAAAGTCGAGTTTCCAAAGAAAAGATCAGCTCGTGGCTTTAGTTACTGGGACGTCGAGGACGTGCCGGAGTCGGTCGATTGGAGACTCAAAGGAGCTGTTACTCCAGTCAAGAACCAAGGCTCATGTGGTCTCTGTCTTTCTCTTATCTATTTATCTACTTAGTTAAGGATATATGGTATAAGATCATGATTTTCCTATATGATGCTTCAACAAAACTATGATTGGAATGCAGGGAGTTGTTGGGCATTTTCAACTGTGGCAGCTGTGGAGGGGATAAACCAAATTGTTACTGGAAATCTAACCTCGTTGTCCGAACAAGAATTGATCGACTGCGATCGAAGCTTCAACAATGGATGCTATGGCGGTCTGATGGATTACGCCTTCCAATACATAATGTCGAACTCTGGACTTCGAAAGGAGGATGACTACCCATATCTGATGGAGGAAGGAAAATGTATCAGAGAAAAGGTAAATAGACTCAATGTTAGAAATCACGAACCTCCACAATAGTATGATATTGTCCACTTTGAACATAAACTCTTGTGAAAGACCTCATATCAATGGAGTATTCCTTATTTATAAATCCATGATCATCCCCTTATTTAGCCGAGGTGGGACTCCCCACCAACAATCCTCAACAATCCTCCCCTTCAACAAAGTATATCATAAAGTCTCCCCAGCGGCCTTTGGAGCCCTCAAATAGTCTCCCCTTAATTGAGGCTCGACTCCTTTCTTTAGAGATCTCGAACAAAGTACACCCTTTGTTCGACACTTGAGTCACTTTTTTACTACACCTTCGAAGCTCACAACTTTTTTTGTTTGACATTTGAGGATTTTATTAACATGACTATGTTAAGGGCATAACTTTGATACCATGTTAGAAATCACTAACCTCCACAATGGTATGATATTGTCCACTTTGAACATAAGCTCTCATGGCTTTGTTTTTTGTTTACCCAAAAGACTTCATACCAATGGAGATGTATTCCTGATATATAAACCCATGATCATCCCCTTAATTAGCCGATGTGGGACTCCCCACCAACAATCCTCAACACTTAATGCCTAAACATAGAGCTTGCACGTTTACTAAAACATGTTACTATAATCTCTAGGAACAATTTGATGTCGTAACGATCAGCGGTTACGAAGACGTGCCAGCAAATGACGAACAGAGCCTCCTAAAAGCATTGAGTAACCAACCTGTCAGCGTAGCCATTGAGGCTTCTGGCAGAAATTTCCAATTCTACAAAGGGGTAAGATAGATTGTAAAGCATAGCATCATACTTTCCCTTAGAAACAAATCAAAATGGATGGTTTCACTTGAATCTAACTATGAAATCATTGGTTTATCTATGAACTTCACAGGGAATATTCACAGGTCGATGCGGAACTGAGATGGATCACGGTGTGACCGCGGTCGGGTATGGTTCATCAGAGGGAACAGACTATATTATTGTGAAGAACTCATGGGGACCAAAATGGGGAGAAAATGGATACATTAGGATGAAGAGAAATACCGGAAAACCTGAAGGATTATGTGGAATCAACCAAATGGCTTCGTATCCAACCAAAGAGAATTAATCCATTGAAACTCTCTCTATGTTGTTTGAACATTTCGATACTTTTTTTTCCCCTCCATGTTCCTTTCAAATTGATATTGAATTTCTGTAACTTTTCTATTACCTTTGATCAATAAAACGACCAAATTAGTAATGGTTCGACATGAAATAAGTTGATACTCATTCTCCAGGCTCTCGTGGCTTTTCTTTTGGTTTCCCCAAAAGGCCTCATACCAACGGAGATAGATAGTATTCTTACTTATAAACTCATGATCTTCCTCTTAATTAGCCAACGTGGGGCTACTCTCGATAATTCTCAACAATCTTCCCCTCGAATAAACCACACCATAGAGCCTCACCTTGAGGCCTCCTTCTCTAGAGCTCTTGAACAACCTTCCCTTAATCAAGGCTCAACTCCTTCTCTAGAGCCCTCGAACAAAGTACACCATTTGTTCGACACTTGAGTCACCTTTGACTACATCTTCGAGACTCACAACTTCTTTGTTCAACACTTGAGGATCCTATTAACATGGCAAAGTTAAAGGCATGACTATGATACTATTTTAGGAATCATATACCTCCACAATTGTATCATGTTCTCCACTTTAAGCATAAACTCTCATGGCTTTGCTTTTGGTTTCCCCAAAATGCCTTGTACTAATAGTAATGTATTCCTTACTATAAACTCATGATCTTCCTCTTAATTAGCCAACGTGGGACTACTTCTCTCAATAATTCTCAACAATCTTCCCCTCGAATAAACCACACCATAGAGCCTCCCCTTGAGGCCTCTTTCTCTAGAGCTCTCGAACAACCTTCCCTTAATCGAGGCTCAACTCCTTCTCTAGAGCCCTCGAACAAAGTACACCCTTTGTTCGACACTTGAGTCACCTTTGACTACATCATCAAGGCTCACAACTTCTTTATTCAACACTTGAGGATTCTATTGACATGGCTAAGTTAAGGGCATGACTTTAATACCATGTTAGGAATCATAGACCTCCAATGGTATGATGTTGTCCACTTTAAGCATAAACTCTCATGGCTTTGCTTTTGGTTTCCTCAATTCCTTACTTATAAACTCATGATCTTCCTCTTAATTAGCCAATATGGACTACTCCTCTCAATAATGAATGCTCACAAGGAAGTACTACCAGATTTCGAAAGAAATCAAGCCATAAAAAGTTAGCTAAAGTTAATGCTATTTAATCACACAAAAAACTGTAAAGCATCATTTGCACAAGTTATCAATAAGAACGGATGATGAATTCTATCCTATAAACGATCGATTGTATAATTTTCTTCGAAAGAAAACCATTCTGACAATCGCATCCTAAAAGCTCTCTATCAGCTACACATTCAATAAAACAAGATCAACCGATTAAACAGCAGATAAAACTCTAACAATCAGACCACATCCACATCGCTAACTAGAACATAAAGATCATCGCCGACTTCCCCTTCCCCCCAGCAGCAGAATGCCCAATCAAACAAAAAAAGAAAACGAAAATGGAGAAAGAGAGAAACCATATGTACTTGAGGGAAGGGATGGAGTTGTAGAAGACGCCGATCCATTAGAGCTCAATGGGAGTGGGCTTGCGAGGTTTATCGGAAGAGAATCGGTAGGGGATGGTGCAGGCTCTGTAATTTGAATCAACCAGTGTGAGCAGCAGCGGAAATGGCACCAGCAACTGAATCAATCATGCAGAGCAACTGAAGTAGAGGGAAGTGGAAGATCGCGCGAGGGAAGGAGCGGGAAAGAGTCGGAAACGACATGTCGTTTTATTTTTATTATTTCTAATATTTTGGCTAATTATAATTAGTCGACTTAGAAAACGTTAAATTATTTATTTTAAAAAATATTATTTCAAAATTATTATTATTCTTTCACAATTATTCTAATTATTCTTCCATTTATGAGAGAATATTAATTTATATTATACTGAGACCTTTTAACTTTTTGTTCAACTTTCTAACAGTTCAGATAAATTGAAGTATTTTTTTTAATATATTCGCTTACGTGACATGAAATTATATGAGTCGTAATGGTTGTCGTATTTCTAGCTGTCCTATTTCTTCTTCGATCTTAAGAAAGCTTTGTCAATATTTCTCAACTACGTACGGTGAATGTTAGATGATAGATGGGAGGTGCCAACAAGATAGGGTGTGATGACGACAATGCTTGCAAAATTTCCTCGACGAGGGGAAGAATGAATAAAAAAATAACAAATGAGTTGTCAACTCACATCGCCCAACTACAAAATAATAATGATAATAATAAAAGAATCTAATTACGCAATTGCTATGCTATTCTTCGACCATCAATTATCAACTAACATAGTCTATTGGTTAGTGTTTTATGCATTTTTCTCACAAAATATGGAAAACCCGTGGTCAAGACTCTCCGATCTTTAGGTAGTTCGTGTTTTATGCATTTTTCTCACAAAAATATGGAAAACCTGTGGTCATACTCTCCGATCTTTGGGTAGTTCGCGTTTTATGCATTTTTCTCACAAAAATATGGAAAACCTGTGGTCAAGACTCTATGATCTTTGGGTAGTTTGCCTTTTATGCATTTTTCTCACAAAAATATAGACACAAAAATATAGAAAACCTAAGGTCAAGACTCTCTAATCTTTGGGTAGTTTGAGTTTTATGCATTTTTCTCACAAAAATATGGAAAACCTGTGGTCAAGACTCTCCTATCTTTGGGTTACTTGTGGTCAAGACTCTCCAATCTTTGGATAGTTCGTGTTTTATGCATTTTTCTCACAAAAACATGGAAAAACTCCGGTCATATTCTCTGATCTTTGGGTAGTTCGTGTTTTATGCATTTTTCTCACAAAAATATGGAAATTATGTGGTCATACTCTCCGATCTTTGGGTAGTTCGTATTTTATGCATTTTTCTCACAAAAATATGGAAAACCTGTGGGTGTTTAAGACGGAGGGAGGGAGGGATCTTGGTGATGTAGATTGATTGATTCATTAAATAAATGAAATGGAATGATCAAATATAGAAGCTGTTAGCATCAGATAATGTAATAAACAATTATCTACATGTACATCTTAGAACCCTTTCAACACTAATGACTTTGCTTTGAAAAAAATTATAAGAAGCTTAAGAGGAGGAGGAAGAAGAGGCCACAAACAAGACATTACCTTACTTTTTTTCTTTATCATGTTCTTCATGTCAGCCTCATTTTTTTGCCTTTGAAAACCTGAGACATCGGTATTTTTCACCACTTACAGTGATTTCAAGAGCTCCGTCTTGGTTATCTTGATTTGATGCAGTTCCCATTAGCACACTTTTCTCTTTTTCCAGATTCTCCTTCTCCATCTTCAACCTTGCTTCTTGTCGTGCAATCTCTGCCTAAAATCGAAGCGTGATGAGAAGAATAATATGTACCTTAACCGGTTGAGTCATGCTCTGGAAGCATGAATGGGTTAATTGGTTGATGCATGGAAAGGGGATGAAAAGAATTACAGAATATAATAATAAAAGAAAAATTCAAGCTCTTTACGTTGATAGTTCTTCGACTCATTATTATCTTTTTGAGAATTCAACGCCATAAACCTCTGACCTCTTGGTCAATAAGATACACCTTAACCGATTGACTCATATTCTGTTCATCTTTTATTAACTATTTGCTACTCAATACAATCAACGTATCTGCAGAAATTATTGTCTTTTTGAGAACCCAAAACTATGTGGGGTTGGTCAAGATGGGAGATTCAAACCTCTGACCTCTTGGTCAATAAGATATACCTTAACTGATTGAATCATATTCAGTTCATCTTTCATTAACTATTGCTACTCGATACAATCAACATATCTGCAGAATGGGTAACTTCAAGTTCTACACCAAACCTTAGCGCTGAATTTACTATGATGCGCTGCACCATTAAAACTAATATGATAGACCTGATAGACCTCCTATTAAATATGTATACAAGAGGAGGCACGTGAGGAGAGAGAGTGGGGAATCATTTAGGTGATTATTGGAGTGTAACAGCCCAAGCTTACCGCTAGCAGATATTATCCTCTTAGGATTTTACCTTTCGGGCTTCCCCTCAAGGTACGTGTCTGCCAAGGAGAGGCTTCCACACCCCTATAAAAAAATGCTTTGTTCTCCTAATTTGCTTACGGTGGACTTGAGCCGTTACAAATGGTATCAAAGCAAGACACTAGGCGATGTGTTAGCAAGGAGACTGAGCCCCAAAGGGAGTGGACACGAGGCGGTGTACTAGCAAGGACGTTGGGCCCCGAAAGGTAGTGGATTGGGGGTCAATATCAATTAGAGAAGGGAACAAGTGTTAGCGAGGACGCTGGGCCTCGAAGGGGGGTGGATTGTGAGATCCCACGTCGGTTGGGGAGAAGAATGAAGCATTTTTTATGGGGATGCGGAAACCTCTCCCTAGTAGACGCGTTCTAAAAACCTTGAGAGGAAGTCTGAAAGGGAAAGTCCAAAGTGAACAATATCCCCACTCGAGAATGTTTTTGAGATGGGTCTTTATATGGTCTGTTAGCAAGGGTTGGTTGGGCATCTTTTTGGCTTGACAATTGCTGTATTGGGAGAGAAGGGGAAGTTATCTAATACTTCCCTTGGCACTATACCCATTATTGGTAAACAAATTCTAATCTTGCCACCTTTTATACCATATGCTAATGTCTCTCGGTTGTAAATCTACAAAAACCAAACCAGCGAAACTATAGCTTGTTCCTTCACTCAAACTTGGCTCCATGTTCCCAACTCTTTAAAATCATATGCCAAACATCCCATGGAAACTTATCATCCGGAATTCCTGATCTTTAGTGCCAAGATTTGGAGGAAAATATGAAAACAAGCGACAAAAGAAATGGGCATCCTGTAATTCGTGCAGTAATGGCTGGTAAAGTCCAGAAAACAAACATTTGACAATCTAAAAGGTAAGATCCACACAGCAGGGGAAGAATAAAGAAGGTGCAATCTTGAATTTAAAGAGATAGCAGAAAGGCATCCTACTATAAATAAGCTCTCGCCATCTTAATTTCGAACTAAAAATCTACCAAACCTACCACAAAAAGATCAGTTTATAACATAATTGTGAAAGCAGCACCAAGAATTCTGCCCTAATAACTAAGCTGTGATTTGAATGCTTAAAAAATCCAACTATGGAGTGATGAGATTGGGAGCAAAAGTCTTCATTTCAACAACTCGGAATGAAAGAATTCACGTTACATCGAGCATGTATAAGAGAAGTGACAAGGACTGAAAACTCTTCTTGACTAAATTAAGCGTGAGAACATCGGAATATAAAAATGAGCATACATCCATGAAAACTCATCAGAATCATCGATTGGCTATCCTAAACAAACAAACTAATCCAACGAGAAAGAGAGAAAATTCAATCAAGTACCTCGCGACGGGAGAGTTCAGCCTTCCAAGCAGCTTCGCGCTCAGCAACCTCACGTTCGCGCTCTTCAATGTAACTCTGCATCTCTCTCTCCTTCATGATACGATCTTGAATATCCGCATCCAAGGCTTCCTTAAGCTCCTCCATGAATTTATCCACCACCGCCTTTATCCTCAGAGACATCGCCAATTCCGCCCAATTACACCTCGAAACCGTAAAATTCTCCCTCTAACAACAACCTCCAAAGAATCTCAGTCAGCTTCCGCAACAGTCTTCCACGAAGCTTCTGGTTAGGTTTCGACAAGTGAAGAAAGCTATGGCGGAAGATGAAGGAACGGAGTTTCTTTTACAGAGAAGAACGAGAGAAAGGAGAAAGTGTGCGCCCAAAAACCAAAACGAACGAATTTTAGTGGACCTTAGTTTTTATTGGGCCCGGTTTGTTAACGGCCACTCTTTTTTCCTCTAGCCTGGCCCACAAGTAATCGAAACGGTGCGTTTCGACAAGGTAATCTTACCAATAATTATGACTAAGCTTAAACTTTAATTTTAAATTATAGATTTTTTTTTTTTTTTTTTGTAACCTCTCGTGCTCACATAAAATTGCTCTAGCCAAACACTGTAACGGCTCAGATCCACTGCTAGCAGATATTGTCCAGCGTAAGCTCTCAATGCTTTGCTTTGGGCTTCCTCAAAAAACCTCACACCAATGAAGATAGTATTCCCCACTTTATAAACCCATGATCTTCCACTAAATTAAACAAGGTGAGACTCACTCCCAATAATCCTCAACAATCCTCCCTGTTTGATGATAGAAGTCCCACATCGACTAATTTAGGGTGTGATCATGGGTTTATAAGTGAGGAATACTAACTCCATTGGTATGAGGCCTTTTGGGGAAGCCCAAAGCAAAGTCATGAGAGATTATGCTCAAAGTGGACAATACTTTTGACTACACCTTTGAGGCTCACAATACTCTGATACCAGTTGTTAGGATCGCACACACTCGATCTAGATGAACATAAAGAACAAAATAGAAAAAAAATGCGGTACTTTTATTCTCTGTATTTTCTCTTAATGTACATACTTGGAGTCATCAATATAAATCATTTAGCCCGAGTTAACATTAAGTTGGATTGTAAACTCTATTCAGGTTGTTCGGGTCACCAACCCAACCAGCTCGACAATTCATGCTCGTTCAAAAGATTTTTCTAACCCAACCAACCCAACTCAATCCGTGTATAACCCTATTTACTATATACTAAATTGAATTTTGATTAAATTAATAAATAATTAGAGAAAAAATGTAGATATTTTTTAAAATTGAGAAACTATTAGCGGTAAAATTAAATTTAAAAATTTAGAATCGATTTAACCTAAAAGTAAAAATGTTATTACAGTTACAGTCGGTAAATATTTTTCTCGGTGGTAAATCAGTAATTTAATGCAAATGTGGAGGGTTTATTAAAGCAGTCCTCCTTCAAACTTCCACCCTCCAAAAATACTCTCTCAAATCCCTACATTCGAGATCCCTTCCTCCCAAAGAAAACTCAAAAACTCTCCATCACTCCCTCCTCCTTAACCCTTCGATTTTCCGATTAAGCCGCCGTAACTCCGCCGTGTAATGGATGAATACCTCAAGCAATCCAAGCGGAAACTAGTCATGTGGTTCACCAGAACCTTCAAGCCGATCATGACGCACGACGAGCTCGAACCTATTATGGCGACTCTAGGCTTTATCGGCCTCGAACCGGTTATTAACCCCGACGAAATCTCCTGGAAATCATACGTATACTCCGGCGCTCATAGCCTGATCAAGTCAATGTCGACGACGGAGCGTCCGCCGATACCGCGATTGCCGTATCCGAGAGTCGACGGTCTTCACATTTATACGTACAGAGCATTTCTTGACGCAATCAATTTTTACCTCCAGAAATATAACATCTCCGATGTCTTCCATATTAGGTAAGAATGTCAATTCCTTTTGATTTTATGCTTATCTTTAATTGCTCTTGTTTTTATTAATAATTTTTGGTGAATTTCTCTGTGCTTTTTTCGTCTGCGGTTTCGCTTTTCTTTGATTTGAATGATTCTCTGTTCCATCGTCTTTTCATATTTATTTTCAAGTTTTTTTACGAAATTGTTTTCTTCAAAAAATTGAACTCTGATTTTAGGAGATTTTTATTATCAAAATTACGATTGACTGCTGGAATTGTTGAAAATGAACTGTAAAAACAAAATGTTCTGGTTGAGTTCTGGCTTTCAATTTATGAATTTGAAATGTATGGAAATGTTAACTTGATTTGTCTCCGATGAACGAAACCTTATTTCTTTTTCAATATTTGACATTAAGTATAATTTTATTATCTTTAATTCTTGATAATCGATCTTTAATTTCTTTTAGTTATTGTGTTTATTTTAATATGAAAAAATAATTAAAATCATTTATATGCAAAATGATTTTTTTTGTTTTGTTTGATCAAGATTTTTTTTAAAAATTAAAAAAACAAAATTATTTATTTTTAAAATAACTTCAGACCAGTTACGTACTTCAATTTATTCTCTGATTTATTTTTTCTTTCTGAATTTCTACATTTACATTTAAACTGTTTATTTTGTCATTTAACCAATTTCGCTACTGAAAATTAAACAAGATTTGTTAAGAGAAAATCAACTCCTTTTTTGTTCTTTAATTACAAAGGTTAAATTGAACATATATATTTTCCGTATTTATTATTATATTCTCTATCATTAAGAGATATTTTTAAATAATAATGGTAATAATGAACTAGTCTTCTGCTTTGTTTTTGTTTTTATTTTTTCTCTCAAAAAAGTCATAATTAATTAATTCTTTAAATATTATATTTAACTTTTCCCTTTGTTTTGCATTCATCACCCATTAACCATAAAAAATACTAATTTTGGTAATTTAATTTTAAATTTTATAATTTTAGTTCATAACCTTTAATTTTTTTTAATTTGTTATGAACTTATATGCTTCCTGTTTTGATATTTTTATATTTGAATTGTGAATTTTAGTTTTTTTTCTTTCAATTTTCATTAGAATTTATATTGATTATGTATTTGGTGTCTAGATGATAGATGAGATTATGTCATATTTTATTTAAGTTTCATATTTAGAATTTTTAGTCAAATTTAAAACTTTTGTTTTAAAAATCAAATACCTTCTTTTGTTTTGTTTTTTTTTTCTGTTTTATAAATTTTTCTTAGATTTCTAGATTGGTTTTTTTAAAAAGTAAAAAGCAAAACAAAAAAACAAAAAAACTATATTTTTAATTGAAAAAATAAAAAAATAAAAAAATAATCTAATTATTAAAATCAATCTCTCAAATGTTTACATATATATATATACATATATATACATATATATAATGCTAATTTATATTAGTTTCTTTACAATTTTATTTTATTTTTTTTAGTGAACATTAGATAAAAGCCCTATCAATTGCCAGTGGATTATTCTGTTTGTATTTTTTTTTCGTATTCTATGAGTGATTATTGTATTCATTAAATAAAACTCTTTAAATTGATATAGAATCTTGTTTGATATATATATATATACAACTTTTTTTCGAGTGTTATTCTACGAATTATCAACACATTTACTCATAACTTTTAAAAATATATACAATATGATCGAGATGTATGGATATATTTTTAAAACAATTTTATGTTGTTTACTTGTAGAGGATTGCCACTGTCTCAAAACCAAGATCAAAATAGGAATTGGTGTCGTATGTACAATGAAAATATTCATTATGCTTACATAGAAGGGACTTTAGATCGAACAACAATTGATCTATATGAATTTCAAGAGAAAAGTAACGATGATAATAGTGATAACACCAAGGATGAAGAGATTGACCACCATCGAGAGGTGATAAAGAATGATATTTTTGAAGATATCGTCAATGTTGTTGATTTGAAAGATATTATAACGCAATAAGATCATCAATGATTACAATGAATACAATTTTGACGTTTTTTTTGTAGCACATCTTGAAAATGTGTTATTTTTTGTAGACATCGTCAGGATTTTTTTGTAGCACATCTTGAAAATGTGTTATTTTTGTAAACATCGTCAGGATTATTAATTTCAAAGATAGTATAACGCAACAAGATTACCAATGAATACAATTTTGACGGTTTTTTTTTCTTTTCTGTAGCACATCCTGAAGATGTGTATTCTTTAATTGTTTAATGTTTTACGAGGAATAGAGTTTTTAGGTTACCTGCGAACCAAGTTTGAATGAAACTCTTAAACGATTGAAATTGATTATAAATGTAATTTTTTTTATAAAAAAAAATATATTCGCAACTATTTTAGAAAATAATAAAACCGCTTCGTAATAACTCGTATCACTGTCTATTATAGCTCGTTATATATCACCGATAATCTCACAATTTTTAGACGTATCTACTAGAGGAGAGGTTTCATATACTTATAAGTGATTCTCTCCTCCAACTAATGTGGGACCTCACAATCCTCCAACTAATGTGGGACCTCACAATCCACTAAGGAGAGGTTGCATATACTTAGTTGTTCTCCCCTCTAACTAATGTGGGACCTCACAATTCACGCCATGCCGTTGGAGGCCTAACATGGCTCTAATATCATTTATAACAGCTCATGACCACTCATGACCACCACTTGCAGATATTATTCGTTTTGGCCTGCTACGTGTTACCAACGTCCTTATTGACACACTGATTAGTGTCTTGGCTTTGATACCATTTATAATGGTCCAGCACTGTTGGTAGATATTATTCATTTTGTTTGTTATGATAATGATATTATTCATTTTGGTTTGTTAGAAATGAATTATTCTTTAACTTACTCCAACTTAACTAACTTAACAACTTACAAATTTTTTAAAAAAATTATAAAAAAATAAGATCTAAAAGAAAACCTAATTTATTAAATCATGAAAAATAAAAATAAAATAAAATAAAACAAAAGCAGAAAACATAAGATCTAGGAGAAAACCTAATTTATTAAATCATGAAAATTAAAAATAAAATAAAAATCATGAAAATTAAAAATAAAATAAAAGCCTAACAAAACCAAGAAATATCAAAATAAGATTTGAAGAGAAACCTAATTTATTAAATCGATAAAAATTAAAAATAAAATAAAATAAAACAAAATAAAAGTAAAAAATGTCAAAATAAGATCATAAGATCCAGTAGAAAACCTAATTTATTAAATCCATCAGAAAACAAAAAGCCTAAGAAAACCAAAAAATTGTTGATAGAAAACCTAATTTATTAAATCCATAAAAATTAAAAATAAAATAAAATAAAACAAAATAAAAGCCTAAGAAAACCAGCACCGTTTCCCGCCAATCCACCTATTCCAATGACCCACCCACTAGCTTTGTGTTATTAAAAGATGAGCCATGAACACCAAAGCCTTTTTAAAAGGGGTTCGATTCTTCTTTTATTCAAGGGATCTTAAATTATATACTGGAAACACATACCTGTTTCCATGGCTTTCCGCTCTGTATCTGCCGCCATCAACATAAAGCCTCGAACCCTTCGACCTCGATAAGGGCAAAAAAAAAAAAAAAAAAAAAAA